>NC_086318.1:439551869-439851869 GCF_036172605.1 Pelobates fuscus
CGCGGCGAGAGGGAGCAGACAGCATACAGCTCCCTTGCCGCGGCTGATATGGAGAGAGGCGCCCGCCCCACTGGACCCCAGAGACAAAGTCCACGCCAGCACTCCAGGTAGGGAGGCTGGGTGGACAATTTTTTATTAAAAAATAATAATTTGTGTGTTTGTGAGTGTGTGTGTGTGTGAGTGTGTCTGTAAGTGTGTGTGTCTGTGAGTTTGTGTGTGTGTGTGCCTGTAAGTGTGTGTGTGTATGTGTGTATGTGTGTCTGTGAATGTATGTGTGAGTCTGTGAGTGTGTCTGTGAATGTATGTGTGTGTGTCTGAGTATGTGTGTGTGAGTGTATGTGTGTGTGTACGCGTATATATATATATATATATGTGTGTGTATATATATATATATATATATACACACACACACACAAGTGTATATTTTTTTTGGGGGGGGGGGATCTTGGGAGAGTTCCCACACTTTATTCCCCAGGAATAAAGTGTGGCTCTGCTCTAAGCCTCCATGGGCCGGCGGGGAGATCAAAGATCTACCTTACCAGCCCACATCAGCATGGAGGGAGGCAGGAGAGGACCCGGGGAGCTCTAGACAGAAGCTCTGCCAGGTTCCTCTCGCGAGATCTGAGCGGTGCGGCGGCAATGCTCAGATCTCGCGAGAGTGAACTCTAGCCCCGCAGGCTAGAGTTCACTCTCCCTTGGACCACCAGGGATGGCACCTGACATCAAGGATCCCCCCTCCCTACATAAGGTAAGAATGGAGGGGTGTTATTTACTAATCTGCCCCCACCTTCACAATCCCCCCAAACATACAGCTCACACACACACAGCACCCACACACACACACAGCACCCTAACACAAACAGTGCGCACACACAGCACCCTCACACACAGCACACAAACAGCACCCACACACACCGCACCATCACACACAGAGCATCCTCACACACACACACACATAGCACGCTAACACACACAGTACACTAACAGCACCCTCACAAACACACACACACACACAGCACCCTTACAACACATAACACCCTCACACACAGCACCCTCAAAAAACACACACAGCACCCTCACACAAACAGCATACTCACACACAGCACACTAACAGCACCCTCACACACACACCACACAAACAGCACCCTCACACACACACCACACAAACAGCACCCTCACACACACACCACACAAACAGCACCCTCACACACACACCACACAAACAGCACCCTCACACACAAAGCACACTAACAGGACCCTCACACACAGCACACTACCAGCACCCTCACCCACATAGCACACTACCAGCACCCTCACACAGCACACACACAAACAGCAGTATATGTATGTGTGTATATATATATATATATATATATATACATGCGGCGTGTGTTTGTGCTTTAGGGTGCACACCCTAATGCAATAGGCTGCGCACGCCTATGGTGTTTGGTCTAAGATCGTGATGGTCCACAGCCTAAAAATGAAGAAACCTTAGACCAGCGTTTCTCAATTGGTGTTCTGCGGTACCCTGCAGTCACTCCGACTCCAGCATCACTAAGAGGAGCACGAAGGAGCTGAGCAGGGAGATCACGCTAGCTGCTCAGTAGCCCCACTGGATCCCAGGGACTCCATGCCAGCTGCTCATCAGTCCCACTGGACCCCAGGGACCACACGCTCAGCCCAGCAGCCCCACTGGATCCCAGGGACCGCACGCTCAGCCAAGAGAGGGGGGCTGGGGTAGGGGGGCTGGGTGGAGTAAAATTTTTAAGTGGGGGTTGGGGTTCCACGATGTTGATTCACTATGTCAAAGCGTTCCACTGGAAAAATTAATTGGGAACACCTGCCTTAGACTATATTTATAAATAGAGCTTCAAAAAGTTTTTCTTTGTACAAAGTCAATAGCAGTAAAATTTTGCCATTTTATTAGCCCAAACGTATTTAAACACATGCCAAATGAACTAAGCATTAGAGTCACTGCATTAAACCGATTCTTTGCAAACCATTGTTGACCTCATTAGTGTGGGGTAAAAGAAGTAACAAGGCAGGTGACTGTACAAAAACACCTCCTAAAAACCCAATACCCTAAAAGTCAACTTTCTGATTAGCAAAAATCCTTCAACTAGACACCTCAATGAATATGTAAAAAAATAATTAAAATATAAAGACATACATCTTAGATGTATCGTATATTTATAGCTTGTGTTATTAAAACATAAAAAAGGAAAAAAACATTGCAGTATTACCTGATCAAACCAATAAATACAATAATCTTTATTATATGGAAAGACGTTCCCCCCTAACAGCTCAGATTAAACCCGTAAGGGGAGCGTAGTATAAGCTTGTGGATGGCAATGTAACTGAATGATAAACAGAGAACAAGGCGATTGGCCTGTATTGTGTAAGCGCAGTGAAACCATCGTTAAAGGACAAACTACTGCATTGGCAGAGGAATTCATCTGATCCAATTACTGGACAAAATAATCATCTTGAGAATCACCAAAGCCATTCATATTAAAACGTTAACCCTTTTTAGTCATTGCTTCAGAACTAAGAGGGCCTCAGTGTATCTCACAGAATGACTTTTTAAAGGGACTCTAGACTGGAATCGACCGCATGTTTAAGAGCATTTTTTGGCAAGTCTGCTAAAAAAAAAAGTGTGAAAAGAAGATAATTATTTGCAGAATTTGTAATTCCTGCAGTAAATCCTCCCCACGCTAGGAAGTAGTTGACACTTGTCATATTCCATAAACAGAGACACCAGACAGGGTTCAATTTCTGTGATTGGTAATAGTAAGGCTGTGATTGTTCTGTTTGCACCATATCCGATAGCTTTTTGCGCTGGCAATGCCTCAGTTTTATCATCATTCGTTTCTGTTAGAGAACCAACGATAGAACAGTATTCCTGCTACTCTCCAAACAAACGGTTAACAATCCATCTCTCCAACTCACGTCTGCACCGCTACAATGGACTGCCTGAGCTGGTACTTTAAATTCCTTCTACAATTTAGCGACACAGGATAAGCCCGAGAATGAAAGGGTTAACTCACTAGCCTACACAATAGGCAGTGGCCATCATCTTTCAGTGAAAGGGTTAAACTCTGATGATCTTGAAGCCGTTACTACTTCCGGAGGCCCCGCACAAAAGACACTGTAAATGGAGATTAAGGATTGCTTAATCCCCAATGGAAATTGCCCAAACCAAACATGCTGAGAGAGTATTCATATGAAATCCCTGTCAGTGCAGGACTAATAACACTGTGTCTCGGATAAGCCTTTCCCTTTTGGATAGAGCACAATTATCCTGGGAACTCGGCCTCATTTGCAGCTTAACCCCTTAAGGACACATGACATGTGTGACATGTCATGATTCCCTTTTATTCCAGAAGCTTGGTCCTTAAGGGGTTAAAGGAAACATCACTGGATGAAGGGCGAATCCGAGTCGGAATGGCTTTTACTTTCTGAAATTGTAAATGGAAAACAAAATTAGTAAATTAGAATTAAGGAGGGAACGAGCGGGAGGTTTATTTAGGGCTGGGCAGTCACTGGGGACTGGCTGCCATCTTGGAATTTAATCAGCTGCTTGTGGTGACTTCGTGAAGTAGAGACAGTAAATCAAAGCACTTGTTGCAAAGTGTAACTAGGCAAAAGAATATCATGTCTAGCACTCATTATAATGGCATTATATCTAGCAATCCAGATTAATTATAGGCTGATTTCCCGTTATTGTTCAAGGAGGGAAAAGCCAAATGGCAAATTATTTAGATAAACTAGAAAAATGGTCAGAGTTGTGGCAACTGATGTTTAATGTGGATAAGTGCAAGATAATGCATCTCGGACATAAAAACCCAAGGGCAGAGTACAGAATACAGTTGCAAGAAAACTTATGTGAACCCTTTGGAATGATATGGATTTTGCACAAATTGGTCATAAAATGTGATCTGATCATGATCTAAGTCACAACAATAGACAATCACAGTCTGCTTAAACTAATAACACACAAAGAATGAAATGTTGCCATGTTTTTATTGAACACACCATGTAAACATTCACAGTGCAGGTGGAAAAAGTATGTGAACCCCTAGACTAATGACATCTCCAAGAGCTAATTGGAGTGAGATGTCAGCCAACTGGAGTCCAATCAATGTGATGAGATTGGAGGTGTTGGTTACAGCTGCCCTATAAAAAACACACACCAGTTCTGGGTTTGCTTTTCACAAGAAGCATTGCCTGATGTGAATGATGCCTCGCACAAAAGAGCTGTCAGAAGACCTACGTTAAAGAATTATTGACTTGCATAAAGTTGGAAAGGGTTATAAAAGTATCTCCAAAAGCCTTGCTGTTCATCAGTCCACGGTAAGACTAATTGTCTATAAATGAAGAAAGTTCAGCACTGCTGCTACTCTCCCTAGGAGTAGCCGTCCTGTAAAGATGACTGCAAGAGCACAGCGCAGACTGCTCAATGAAGTGAAGAAGAACCTTAGAGTGTCAGCTAAAGACTTACAAAAGTCACTGGCAAATGCTAACATCCCTGTTAGCGAATCTACAATACGTAAAACACTAAACAAGAATGGATTTCATGGGAGGATACCACAGAGGAAGCCACTGCTGTCCAAACAAAACATTGCTGCATGTTTACAGTTTGCACAAGAGCACCTGGATGTTCCACAGCAGTACTGGCAAAATATTCTGTGGACAGATGAAACCAAAGTTGAGTTGTTTGGAAGAAACACACAACACTATGTGTGGCGAAAAAGAGGCACAGCACACCAACATCAAAACCTCATCCCAACTGTGAAGTATGGTGGTGGGGGCATCTTGGTTTGGGGCTGCTGTGCTGCGTCAGGTCCTGGACGGATTGCTATCATCGAAGGAAAAATGAATTCCCAAGTTTATCAAGACATTTTGCAGGAGAACTTAAGGCCATCTGTCTACAAAGATGAAGCTCAACAGAAGATGGGTGTTGCAACAGGACAATGACCCAAAGCATAGAAATAAATCAACAACAGAATGGCTTAAACAGAAGAAAATACGCCTTCTGAAGTGGCCCAGTCAGAGTTCTGACCTCAACCCGATTGAGATGCTGTGGCATGACCTCAAGAAAGTGATTTACACCAGACATCCCAAGAATATTGCTGAACTGAAACAGTTCTGTAAAGAGGAATGGTCAAGAATTACTCCTGACCGTTGTGCACGTCTGATCTGCAACTACAGGAAACGTTTGGTTGAAGTTATTGCTGCCAAAGGAGGTTCAACCAGTTATTAAATGCAAGGGTTCACATAATTTTTCCACCTGCACTGTAAATGTTTACATGGTGTGTTCAATAAAAACATGGCAACATTTCATTCTTTGTGTGTTATTAGTTTAAGCAGACTGTGATTGTCTATTGTTGTGACTTAGATGATGACCAGATCACATTTTATAACCAATTTGTGCAGAAATCCATATCATTCCAAAGGGTTCACATACTTTTTCTTGCAACTGTATTTGATAGAGTCCTAACCTCAGCATCTGAGGAAAGGGATTTAGGGGTGATTATTTCTGATGACTTAAAGGTAGGCAGACAATGTAATAGAGCAGCAGGAAATGCTAGCAGAATGCTTGGTTGTATAGGGAGAGGTATTAGCAGTAGAAAGAGGGAAGTGCTCATGCCATTGTACAGAACGCTGGTGAGACCTCACTTGGAGTACTGTACACAGTACTGGAGACAATATCTTCAGAAGGATATTGATACTTTAGAGAGAGTTCAGAGAAGGGCTACTAAACTGGTTCATGGATTGCAGGATAAAACTTACCAGGAAAGGTTAAAGGATCTTAACATGTATAGCTTGGAGGAAAGACGAGACAGGGGGGGATATGATAGAAACATTTAAATACATAAAGGGAATCCACACAGTAAAAGAGGAGACTATATTTAAAAGAAGAAAAACTACCACAACAAGAGGACATAGTCTTAAATTAGAGGGACAAAGGTTTAAAAATAATATTAGGAAGGGTCACTTTACTGAGAAGATAGTTGATGCATGGAATAGCCTTCCAGCTGAAGTGGTAGAGGTTAACACAGTAAAGGAGTTTAAGCATGCGTGGGATAGGCATAAGGCTATTCTAACTATAAGATAAGGCCAGGGACTAATGAAAGTATTTAGAAAATTGGGCAGACTAGATGGGCCGAATGGTTCTTATCTGCCGTCACATTCTATGTTTCTGTGTTTCTATTAGCAATCCAGATTAGTTATAGGCTGATATCCCTTTACTAGCAATCCAGATTAGTTATAGGCTGATATACCTTTACTAGCAATCCCGATTAGTTCTGGGTTAATATCCCTTTACTAGCAATCCAGATTAGTTCTAGGTTGATATCCCTTTACTAGCAATCCCGATTAGTTCTGGGTTAATATCCCTTTACTAGCAATCCAGATTAGTTCTAGGTTGATATACCTTTACTAGCAATCCAGATTAGTTCTAGGTTGGTATCCCTTTACTAGCAATCCAGATTAGTTATAGGTTAATATCTCTATACTAGCAATCCAGATTAGTTCTAGGTTGATATCCCTTTACTAGCAATCCAGATTAGTTATAGGCTGATATCCCTTTACTAGCAATCCAGATTAGTTCTAGGTTGATATACCTTTACTAGCAATCCAGATTAGTTATAGGCTGATATCCCTTTATTAGCAATCCAGATTAGTTCTAGGTTGATATACCTTTACTAGCAATCCAGATTAGTTATAGGTTAATATCTCTATACTAGCAATCCAGATTAGTTCTAGGTTGATATCCCTTTACTAGCAATCCAGATTAGTTAGAGGTTAATATCTCTATACTAGCAATCCAGATTAGTTCGAGGTTGATATCCCTTTACTAGCAATCCAGATTAGTTCTAGGTTAATATCGCTGTACTAGCAATCCAGATTAGTTACAGGTTGATATCCATTTACTAGCAATCCAGATTAGTTATAGGTTAATATACCTTTACTAGCAATCCAGATTAGTTATAGGTTAAAATCTCTATACTAGAAATCCAGATTAGTTATAGGCTGATATCCCTTTACTAGCAATCCAGATTAGTTATAGGCTGATATCCCTTTACTAGCAATCCAGATTAGTTCTAGGTTGATATCCCTTTACTAGCAATCCAGATTAGTTCTAGGTTGATATACCTTTACTAGCAATCCAGATTAGTTCGAGGTTGATATCCCTTTACTAGCAATCCAGATTAGTTCGAGGTTGATATCCCTTTACTAGCAATCCAGATTAGTTCTAGGTTAATATCTCTATACTAGCAATCCAGATTAGTTCTAGGTTGATATACCTTTACTAGCAATCCAGATTAGTTATAGGCTGATATCCCTTTACTAGCAATCCAGATTAGTTATAGGCTGATATCCCTTTACTAGCAATCCAGATTAGTTATAGGCTGATATCCCTTTACTAGCAATCCAGTTTAGTTCTAGGTTGATATCCATTTGCTAGCAATCCAGATTAGTTCTAGGCTGATATCCCTTTACTAGCAATCCAGATTAGTTATAGGTTGATATCCCTTTACTAGCAATCCAGATTAGTTATAGGTTGATATCCCTTTACTAGCAATCCAGATTAGTTTGAGGTTGATATACCTTTACTAGCAATCCAGATTAGTTCTAGGTTAATATCTCTATACTAGCAATCCAGATTAGTTCTAGGTTGATATACCTTTACTAGCAATCCAGATTAGTTATAGGTTAATTTCTCTGTACTAGCAATCCAGATTAGTTCTAGGTTGATATCCCTTTACTAGCAATCCAGATTAGTTATAGGTTAATTTCTCTGTACTAGCAATCCAGATTAGTTATAGGTTAATATCCCTTTACTAGCAATCCAGATTAGTTCGAGGTTGATATCCCTTTACTAGCAATCCAGATTAGTTATAGGCTGATATACCTTTACTAGCAATCCAGATTAGTTATAGGTTAATATCCCTTTACTAGCAATCCAGATTAGTTATAGGTTAATATCTCTATACTAGCAATCCAGATTAGTTATAGGCTGATATCCCTTTACTAGCAATCCAGATTAGTTCTAGGTTGATATCCCTTTACTAGCAATCCAGATTAGTTCTAGGTTAATATCTCTATACTAGCAATCCAGATTAGTTCTAGGTTGATATACCTTTACTAGCAATCCAGATTAGTTATAGGCTGATATCCCTTTACTAGCAATCCAGATTAGTTATAGGCTGATATCCCTTTACTAGCAATCCAGATTAGTTATAGGCTGATATCCCTTTACTAGCAATCCAGTTTAGTTCTAGGTTGATATCCATTTGCTAGCAATCCAGATTAGTTCTAGGCTGATATCCCTTTACTAGCAATCCAGATTAGTTATAGGTTGATATCCCTTTACTAGCAATCCAGATTAGTTCTAGGCTGATATCCCTTTACTAGCAATCCAGATTAGTTATAGGTTGATATCCCTTTACTAGCAATCCAGATTAGTTATAGGTTGATATCCCTTTACTAGCAATCCAGATTAGTTCTAGGCTGATATCCCTTTACTAGCAATCCAGATTAGTTATAGGTTGATATCCCTTTACTAGCAATCCAGATTAGTTATAGGTTGATATCCCTTTACTAGCAATCCAGATTAGTTCTAGGCTGATATTCCTTTACTAGCAATCCAGATTAGTTATAGGTTAATATCCCTTTACTAGCAATCCAGATTAGTTCTAGGTTGATATCCCTTTACTAGCAATCCAGATTAGTTTGAGGTTGATATACCTTTACTAGCAATCCAGATTAGTTCTAGGTTAATATCTCTATACTAGCAATCCAGATTAGTTCTAGGTTGATATACCTTTACTAGCAATCCAGATTAGTTATAGGCTGATATCCCTTTACTAGCAATTCAGATTAGTTCTAGGTTGATATCCCTTTACTAGCAATCCAGATTAGTTCTAGGTTGATATACCTTTACTAGCAATCCAGATTAGTTCTAGGTTGATATCCCTTTACTAGCAATCCAGATTAGTTCGAGGTTGATATCCCTTTACTAGCAATCCAGATTAGTTCTAGGTTAATATCTCTATACTAGCAATCCAGATTAGTTCTAGGTTGATATACCTTTACTAGCAATCCAGATTAGTTATAGGCTGATATCCCTTTACTAGCAATCCAGATTAGTTATAGGCTGATATCCCTTTACTAGCAATCCAGATTAGTTATAGGCTGATATCCCTTTACTAGCAATCCAGTTTAGTTCTAGGTTGATATCCATTTGCTAGCAATCCAGATTAGTTCTAGGCTGATATCCCTTTACTAGCAATCCAGATTAGTTATAGGTTGATATCCCTTTACTAGCAATCCAGATTAGTTCTAGGCTGATATCCCTTTACTAGCAATCCAGATTAGTTATAGGTTGATATCCCTTTACTAGCAATCCAGATTAGTTATAGGTTGATATCCCTTTACTAGCAATCCAGATTAGTTTGAGGTTGATATACCTTTACTAGCAATCCAGATTAGTTCTAGGTTAATATCTCTATACTAGCAATCCAGATTAGTTCTAGGTTGATATACCTTTACTAGCAATCCAGATTAGTTATAGGTTAATTTCTCTGTACTAGCAATCCAGATTAGTTCTAGGTTGATATCCCTTTACTAGCAATCCAGATTAGTTATAGGTTAATTTCTCTGTACTAGCAATCCAGATTAGTTATAGGTTAATATCCCTTTACTAGCAATCCAGATTAGTTCGAGGTTGATATCCCTTTACTAGCAATCCAGATTAGTTATAGGTTGATATCCCTTTACTAGCAATCCAGATTAGTTATAGGTTGATATCCCTTTACTAGCAATCCAGATTAGTTCTAGGCTGATATTCCTTTACTAGCAATCCAGATTAGTTATAGGTTAATATCCCTTTACTAGCAATCCAGATTAGTTCTAGGTTGATATCCCTTTACTAGCAATCCAGATTAGTTTGAGGTTGATATACCTTTACTAGCAATCCAGATTAGTTCTAGGTTAATATCTCTATACTAGCAATCCAGATTAGTTCTAGGTTGATATACCTTTACTAGCAATCCAGATTAGTTATAGGTTAATTTCTCTGTACTAGCAATCCAGATTAGTTCTAGGTTGATATCCCTTTACTAGCAATCCAGATTAGTTATAGGTTAATTTCTCTGTACTAGCAATCCAGATTAGTTATAGGTTAATATCCCTTTACTAGCAATCCAGATTAGTTCGAGGTTGATATCTCTATACTAGCAATCCAGATTAGTTCTAGGTTGATATACCTTTACTAGCAATCCAGATTAGTTATAGGCTGATATCCCTTTACTAGCAATCCAGATTAGTTATAGGTTAATATCTCTATACTAGCAATCCAGATTAGTTCTAGGTTGATATCCCTTTACTAGCAATCCAGATTAGTTATAGGTTAATATCTCTATACTAGCAATCCAGATTAGTTCTAGGTTGATATACCTTTACTAGCAATCTAGATTAGTTCTAGGTTAATATCCCTTTACTAGCAATCCAGATTAGTTATAGGTTAATATCCCTTTACTAGCAATCCAGATTAGTTCAAGGTTGATATACCTTTACTAGCAATCCAGATTAGTTCTAGGTTGGTATCCCTTTACTAGCAATCCAGATTAGTTATAGGTTAATATCTCTATACTAGCAATCCAGATTAGTTCTAGGTTGATATCCCTTTACTAGCAATCCAGATTAGTTATAGGCTGATATCCCTTTACTAGCAATCCAGATTAGTTCTAGGTTGATATACCTTTACTAGCAATCCAGATTAGTTATAGGCTGATATCCCTTTACTAGCAATGCAGATTAGTTCTAGGTTGATATACCTTTACTAGCAATCCAGATTAGTTATAGGTTAATATCTCTATACTAGCAATCCAGATTAGTTCTAGGTTGATATACCTTTACTAGCAATCCAGATTAGTTATAGGCTGATATCCCTTTACTAGCAATCCAGATTAGTTATAGGTTAATATCTCTATACTAGCAATCCAGATTAGTTCTAGGTTGATATCCCTTTACTAGCAATCCAGATTAGTTCTAGGTTAATATCTCTATTCTAGCAATCCAGATTAGTTCTAGGTTGATATCCCTTTACTAGCAATCCAGATTAGTTCGAGGTTGATATCCCTTTACTAGCAATCCAGATTAGTTCTAGGTTAATATCTCTATACTAGCAATCCAGATTAGTTATAGGTTGATATCCCTTTACTAGCAATCCAGATTAGTTATAGGTTAATATCCCTTTACTAGCAATCCAGATTAGTTATAGGTTGATATACCTTTACTAGCAATCCAGATTAGTTATAGGTTGATATCCCTTTACTAGCAATCCAGATTAGTTCTAGGTTGATATTAACGGTCACTAACTTTTACCTGGCTAGGTCTGTTATTATATTGTTTGAAGCCCATGGATCAACGCAGGCGGGGAGTGGGCCTTGACAGGGCCAGAGAGTGACAGGTGAAGTTAAGGTCAAGGGGTGGGTTCAAATTAATATTACATTGGGGGGAGGAGAATTAGGGTTTAAATACCGGCCATTTTATGATTTCCCCCTCTTTAACCTAAATCTCACTTACTTGTTTCTTGCAAGTCTGTGTGGTTTTTTGTTTTCTCTTTTCTGCAGGTATGGCTTCTGCTGAAGAAATCCTGGACGGTGTTAGAAGACTGGTGGAGGAGAAGGGGATGTCGTGGCTGCAGAACCAGTTGGGGGTTCCGAGCACGTCTGCTCCCCCCGCCGCGGTGATCGGAAGGAGGCTGGTGAGGAGGGCACGTCCGCCCCAACGGTTGAGCCCAGGGGCTGCACCGGCGGTGAGGAGAAGACGGAGTTCGGCATCGCGGAGAGCTGGACCTGCGGCCCAGGCGGAAGGACGGGACGCGGGGGTTGGTGTGCGCCGATCGGGAAGTACCCGGGCGCAGAGGCCTTGCGGTCGGAATGCGCCCCTCCGCACGTCGGAGGCCGCGGAACACGGCTGGATCCAGCCCGAATTTGGAGGCAGCCGGGCAGCATGGAGAATCCGGACCGGAGTTGCACCGTCCCGGTGAGTCTTCCCCTGGTGGCACTACTGAGGGGCAGGGGGGAAGGGTAATGAGAGCTAGCTCGGCGTCAGCGCCCCCTCAGGTGACAGGGGGTGTAGCAGATGGCAGGACAGCAACGGGTTTAACCCTTACTGGAAGGGGGCCCAGGTCACAGAGCAGGGAAAGCGACAGCAGCCATAGGCATAGTGGAAGCGCGGGGGGGGGTTTATCCCAGCCCTCAGGAAGTGGTCAGGATGGCAGAAGGGGACAAAGCGGGATGTCTGAGGACAGGCCCAGGAATGTGGTAGAGGCTCAGGGTTCAAGGAGAAAGGAGCAAGGCAGCACATACGCGGGCGGGGGCCACCTAAGGGTCGCTCCCAGGATCGGCTGGATAGGACCCGGGACAGGATGCCAAGCGAGGCTAGCGAGCAGCGCTGCGACAGGGACAGGAGCAGCAGCCAGCGGAGGTCAGCAGAGCGAGTGATAAGCCAGGACAGGAGCCGGTCTAGGAGCCAGCGGAGCAGGCAGCGGTCTAGTACCAGGGAGCGGAGGACAGGGTATCGGAGCAGTGCTTCAAGTTCGTCAGACAGGAGTGCGACAGGTAGACGGAGGAGGTTATACGGCCGGGAGGGTCAGGCGGAGAGACAGAGCAGTGGCAAGGACAGGGCGAGGATACGCAGGGACGATGGGCGGGTGGAATGTCGTGCGGACAGACTACCCAGGTTGTACTCTCCCTGCAGGTCGAGGAGCATGTCACCTACGGTCCCGAGGAGGGGCCAGGCAGACCGGAGTCGGCGGCAACAGGATTCTCCAGAACCTGGGAAGGCGGACGGAAGGACGGCAACCCCACGGCCGGCCACGGTCGGGGGCACCGGTGGTGAGTCACGAATTGCACCACACACGGGGACCTTACTGGGTTGTTTAAAATCTTTCTTAGATTCATGGGCGGGGAAGGAGGGGTCACCCCCGCGGTTTAGCAGGGTATGGTCGCCAGAGGGCGGGGAAAACAGGGAGCTGGGGGCCGAGGTGACGTTGACACGTAGGTCAGGCATCAACAATACAGGTGACAAGGAGTCGGCAACTGACAAGGCGGACGGGTCAGGGCAACGGGTAGTTGGGGGTGGTGAGATAGCAGACGCGGCACGACAAAATGTCCACGTCTCCTTCGCAGGGCCGCTGGGATGTCACCTAAAAGCGGAGGTAAAGGAAAAGATCTGAAACGGGGAATTTGTGGAAATCTTCTCCTTGCTTCCACTCGAGGAATTCCTCGACTTGAAAGAGGAGGATAAAAAAGATGCCAAAAAAGAGGAGGAAGAGAAAAAGCGTCGGTATCGTAAGATACCGAAGACTTTTGGGAATTGGCTCAGGGCCTTTTGTATTTTGGCAAGTGTAGTCGGGGAAAAACACCCCGAGCGATGCTCGCAGCTTTTCTGTTATTTGGACGGGATAGGGGACGCATACAGGACATATGGGGGCTTAGCTTGGTGGCGGTATGACGAGCAATTCCGCCAGCGCTTGGCAGCGAATCCGAACATGAGGTGGGACCAGATGGACCTACCTTTATGGATGAAAATAATGATGGCGCAGAAAAATGCGCCCTTTCATGGGACGGCCGGTACGGTCACAGGTAGCACCGTGTCAGCCGGACAGAAAAAGGGTTTTTGCTGGCTCTACAATGAGGGTCAATGCAAGTGGGGGGCGTCGTGTAGGTTCAAGCATGAATGTTCCGGCTGCGGGGGCAATCATGGAGTCAACAGATGTTTTAAAAAGAAATCCAATCTTGGAGGTACGGCAGGGTCACCTGCCACAGCTGTTGCACCTGGGAACGTCGCCAGTGAAGGTAGGCGCGATGCTTCCCTGGTTAAGGCAATACGGTAATCAAGCCGACGCGAGATTCCTATGGCAGGGGTTTACGGAGGGTTTTGTTATTCCATTTCGGGTTAGGGGTCCGGGAACCATGTGTGCAAATCTCAAATCGGTTCGCGAACATCCGGGGGTAGTACGGGAAAAGTTGTCAAAAGAAGTTCAATTGGGGAGGATGGCAGGGCCGTCCCCGCCGTTGGCTGATTTGAGGGTGTCTCCGCTGGGGGTGGTCCCCAAAAAGGAGGAGTGTAAATTTCGCTTGATACATCACTTATCGCACCCACACGGGACTTCGGTAAATGATGATATCGATGCAGCACTGTGTTCCGTATCCTATGCATCATTCGATCATGCGGTCGAGTTGGTTCGAAGAGCGGGACACGGCGCACTAATGGCGAAAGTGGATGTAGAAGCAGCTTTTCGGCTGCTCCCCATCCATCCGGAATGCCACCACCTACTGGGGTGTTTCTTCGAAGGGGGTTTCTTTGTGGACTTGTGTCTACCAATGGGCTGTTCTATCTCGTGTTCCTATTTCAAAAAGTTTAGCACCTTTTTGGAATGGGTAGTGAGGCAGGAATCAGCCGGGGGATCAATAGTACATTACCTCGACGACTTTTTGTGCATGGGGCCGGCGGACTCCGAGCGATGTGGCCAGATACTGAAGGTGTTTCAGTGGGTTGCGCACTTGTTTGGGATTCCCTTGGCGGGGGACAAGACGGTTGGCCCCACCTCTTGCCTCAATTTCTTAGGGTTGGAGATTGACTCGGTAAAAGGCGAGTGTAGATTGCCCGCGGATAAACTACTTAAGCTTTGTCAGCTGGTGGACTTTGTGAGGCAGGCGAGGAAGGTGACCTTGCGGGGGCTACAGTCACTGTTAGGGAGCCTGAATTTCGCATGTCGAGTGATTCCCATGGGCAGGGTTTTTTGTAGACAGTTGGTTCAGGCGACGAGCGGGGTACGGAGGCCGAATCACTATATCAAGGTTACGGCGGATATGAGAGCGGATCTGGGGGTTTGGGAAAGGTTCCTAAGGGACTTTAACGGTAGGGTATTTTTTCGGGAACCGGGGGTATCCTCCAGGGATATGGGCTTATTCACAGACGCTTCCGGGAGCGTGGGGTTTGGGGCGTATTTGGCGGGTCAATGGTGCGCTGAAGAGTGGCCGGCGGAATGGAGAGCGAGCCCGCTGATAAGGAATCTAGCATTCCTGGAATTTTTTCCGGTGGTAGTGGCGGTAGCGCTATGGGGTGACCAGATGGCGAACAAGAAGGTGGTCTTCTATTCGGATAACATGGCGGTGGTCCAGGCTATCAATGGGTTGTCTGCTTCATCGCCGGCGGTTATACGGTTATTAAGGCATTTGGTATTTTTGTGTATGGCCAGCAACATAGTGTTTAGAGCGAGACATGTTCCGGGTTTCTTGAATGTGGTGGCTGACGCACTGTCTCGTTCACAGTGGGACCGTTTCCGGGAAGCAACTCCGGAGGCACGAGTGGACGGACAGGCATGTCCAGCGGAAATGTGGCAGCTCGGGATGTCGTGCTTGGGGAGTTCATAAGGAGTTCCCTGGCGCCGGGCACCTGGGCGGCATATGAAAAGGTTTGGTATGACTGGGAGGAGACAATGGCACAGGTAGGAGGGGACCATTCAACGGACCAACGGCTAGACATGTTGTTGTGCGTACTATGTCGACTATTCGCCAGGAAAGCGTCTAGGGCCATGGTGGACAAGCACATGTCTGCGCTGGCCTTCTTGTTTAAGTTTAATGGATGGGAGGATCTAACAAAGCATTTCCTGGTTAGGCAAGCCATAAGAGGCTTTCGGAAGGGTAAGAAATCAGTGGACGCGAGGAGGCCGGTGTCTTTCGCGGTGCTGCAGGGATTAGTGGGGGCTCTGCCAACTCTGTGTTACTCAGATTATGAAGTAGTACTGTTTTCTGGTGCATTTGTCTGGGCTTTCTTCGAGGCTTTTCGGATTGGGGAACTTTTGAGCAGTAACAGAGCCGGGGTGGGTGGACTTCAGCGGGGAGACGTGGAAGTCAGTAATGCTAAGGTGCAGATTAAGTTGCGCCGTTCAAAGACGGATGTTTTTGGCGAGGGATGCGCGGTGACGCTGTTTAAATTACCAGGGTCCAAGGTTTGCCCTGTTGCTTGCGGTGCCGAGTTCTTGGCAGTCCGCCCCGAGAAGGAAGGCTGTTTCTTCGTCCATGCGGACGGGAAGGCGTTGTCCCGTTTTCAGTTTGTTCGGGTTTTCAGGGCTGGGCTAGGTGAGTTGGGCCTGGACCCTAGGTAGTTTGGGACGCATTCTTTCAGAATTGGGGCTGCGACGGAAGCAGCCCGTTTAGGGTTGGGCGACGAGCGGATCAAGCGGATAGGGAGGTGGGAATCCATTCGATTCCGCTCATACATTAGACCCGACAGGTTGGTATAACAGGGAAGGGTTGATGGCATTTCTTGTTATGTTGCTCTGCTGTTCATTGTTCTGTCTATTTTAGGTCGCTTGGTATGGCTGATTGGACATTCGTACGTGTATTGGGCACAGAAGAGGGCCATGATGAGATGCAATGGTGCACAACTGGGCTTCCCAAAGGAGACGACTGTTCTAATATGGATGGGGTTCAGGGGTTTCAGCTGGCAGAGCATCTGTACGGTATTGTTTAAAAAGTTGAGGTGGGGATCTCCCCCAGACGTAATATTGATTCAAGGTTCAAGCTCGTTGGTGGATACGAACCTCGGGGTGTAGGGGTGTCTGGGTACACCCCTACAGTTAAACATATGGTTAAGGGGCCTCGTTGGTAGGCCATGTGTTAAAATGTTATAAGTTATTTGGAATGTTTATCATTGTTATTTGGTAGGGTCATTGTCGGGGGTATTGGGCAAGAAGGTCGGACGTAATTAATACTTGGGACCAGGCCCGGACTGGCCATCGGGCACACCGGGCAAATGCCCGGTGGGCCGCGGTGGCCATGGGCCGAGGCCGGCAGGGGAAGGTCCCAGGATCTCCCCTGCCGGTCTATGCAGAGCCGGCACTATCCGAGCGCCGGCCCCGCTGTTCTCAATGAAGGGCCGGTGGGGAGATCAAAGCTCTCCCTCACCGGCCCACTTAAATAGACATGCGGCTGGGGAGGGAGGGAGAGGACCCGGCGGAGCTCTATCTTGCAGCTCCGCCGGGTTCCTCTCGCGAGATCCGGCGCGTTGCCATGGCAACGACCGGATCTCGCGAGAGTGAACTCTAGCCTCGCAGGCTAGAGTTCACTCACCCACTGGACCGCCAGGGAAGATATCAGCGTGCCGGTCCCCCCCTCTCACTCACCAGCGTTCCGGTCCCCCCCCCACGTCCGAGGCTACAGGTAAGAAGGGAGGGGAGGAGGGGGGACATAATGCTACTTTTTTATTTTATTTTACCCCCCCCAACACTCACTCCCTTCTAACATTCACACACAGCACACACAGCACTCTCACTCCCATCACACACAGCACTATCACACACAGCACTATCACACCCATCACACACAGCACTCTCACTCCCATCACACACAGCACTCTCACACACATCACACACAGCACTCTCACACACATCACACACAGCACTCTCACACACATCACACACAGCACTCTCACACACAGCACTCTCACACACATCACACTCAGGACTCACACACACATCACACTCAGGACTCACACACACATCACACTCAGCACTATCACAAAACACATCATACACAGCACTATCAGAAAACACATCATACACAGCACTATTACAAAACACATCACACTCAGCACTCTCACACTCAGCACTCTCACACTCAGCACTCTCACACACATCACACTCAGGACTCACACACATCACACTCAGCACTATCACAAAACACATCATACACAGCACTCTCACACACATCACGCACATCAGACTCAGCACTCTCACACACAGCACTATCACACACATCACACATCACACTCAGCACTATCACAAAACACATCACACACAGCACTCAGCACTATCACAAAACACATCACACACAGCACTCTCACTCCCATCACACACAGCACTATCACACCCATCACACACAGCACTATCACACCCATCACACACAGCACTCTCACTCCCATCACACACAGCACTCTCACACACATCACACACAGCACTCTCACACACATCACACACAGCACTCTCACACACATCACACACAGCACTCTCACACACAGCACTCTCACACACATCACACTCAGGACTCACACACACATCACACTCAGGACTCACACACACATCACACTCAGCACTATCACAAAACACATCATACACAGCACTATCAGAAAACACATCATACACAGCACTATTACAAAACACATCACACTCAGCACTCTCACACTCAGCACTCTCACACTCAGCACTCTCACACTCAGCACTCTCACACACATCACACTCAGGACTCACACACATCACACTCAGCACTATCACAAAACACATCATACACAGCACTCTCACACACATCACGCACATCAGACTCAGCACTCTCACACACAGCACTATCACACACATCACACATCACACTCAGCACTATCACAAAACACATCACACACAGCACTCAGCACTATCACAAAACACATCACACACAGCACTCTCACACATCATCCACAGCACTATCACACTCGGCACTCTCACACACAGCGCACTCACACACATCATACACAGCACCCTCACACTGCACCCTCACACACATCATACACAGCATCCATCATACACACATACTGCACCCCTCACATACACACAGAACCTCCCCAACACACTGCACCACACACATACACAATACTTCCAAATATATATATATATATATATATATATATACACACACTACATTCCTTCATACACACATCCATCATACACACATACTGCACCCCTCACATACACACAGAACCTCCCCAACACACTGCACCACACACATACACAATACTTCCAAATATATATATATATATATATATATATATATATACACACACACTACATTCCTGACATACACACTCTGGACCCCCTATACACACACTTGATTCCTTGTAAGCAAACACATACTACACCCCTAAACACACACTCTCTACAAACACTACATCACATATACACACACACACACACACACACTATAGCCTGTATGCACACACTTGCTACATCCCCTATACACACATTCTCTACAGCCCCTAGCCACATATGCATTACATTACACCACAAACACAACGACTAAAACCGACCTTATTACACAATACCACACCACAATCAGCTCACTCTGCGCACACACACACACACACAATCCCACAAGCAGGCTCCAAACACAGCACAATACTCTTTCCTGGCATTTTTGCTCCTGGTATCCATTTATAGAGACACCAGAGACAAGTTGCAAGGAAACACAGTGCAAGCATGTTATTAAATTTGCTTGCACTGTGCAGAACATGTATGTACGTAGTGGGGAATCGCGATGCAGCCTAGAACAAAATCTAACCCCATTAAACCCCCCCAATAACGACAGACCACTTAGTATGGATGAAACAGGCCACAGCATTTATTATCACAACTAAATTACTGCATAACACATCCATAACTTTATTTATTAAATCTCTTCTTTTCTGTAACCAAAACATTAGACATAAATAAGCATAAATTAACATATATACATATATAACTCCACCCATAGTGTTATACAGTGACCCAACCGTCCTTGCCAATAAAAAACATGGAGTGGTTCCTAATCACCACTCCCTCTCACCTCCCCCCTCGTCATAAAAAATCCTTCCAATGCCTGCCATCAGCCGACCTTATCCACGCTCGATGGGCACGAGACCTCAGGCAACCTAAAGTTAAACCTTTAGAGCAGGGGAGGTTTGAGACCTTAAAAAACTTGTTCATCTCATTCCATCTACTTAAACGTAACCTCAAACTCAATTGGCAAGGACATACCCCCGGCTAGCTGCGACAAAATATAGTAGAGGGTGGGCGGGAGGGAAGCTGTTTGCTGGCCCGAATCCCAAGTGGCACTGAGGTAAGACCTCCCCCACACTGTCTTACACAGAACATAATCACACCCACAGATTCTTCACAACCAATCCCATGCATCTATCCCCACACTCCTACATGTGCCCTTGTCCGCTTAGCTGCGCTATCTCCCCAGGGCCTTGTATGTACGTAGTGGGGAATCGCGATGCAGCCTAGAACAAAATCTAACCCCATTAAACCCCCCCAATAACGACAGACCACTTAGTATGGATGAAACAGGCCACAGCATTTATTATCACAACTAAATTACTGCATAACACATCCATAACTTTATTTATTAAATCTCTTCTTTTCTGTAACCAAAACATTAGACATAAATAAGCATAAATTAACATATATACATATATAACTCCACCCATAGTGTTATACAGTGACCCAACCGTCCTTGCCAATAAAAAACATGGAGTGGTTCCTAATCACCACTCCCTCTCACCTCCCCCCTCGTCATAAAAAATCCTTCCAATGCCTGCCATCAGCCGACCTTATCCACGCTCGATGGGCACGAGACCTCAGGCAACCTAAAGTTAAACCTTTAGAGCAGGGGAGGTTTGAGACCTTAAAAAACTTGTTCATCTCATTCCATCTACTTAAACGTAACCTCAAACTCAATTGGCAAGGACATACCCCCGCCACAACCCCGCTGTTTTACGCCTAAATCAGCGGGGGACCCCACCACAACCAGCCATGGCCTGTTCCACCACTTCACGCAGCGCTAGAGTAACAGAGGTCAAGTCCGACCTCCAGCAAGCGCACCCCTCCCTTCGAGATACCCAGGCCACCTTTGGCCAAACCCAAAATGCGAACTGGAAGTGTTCATGTTTTAGTTATACATTTTGTCCGTCATACGTTTAGTCATTTTTTGGTATGGCCATGACAAACCTAGAAACCCATCTATTCTGATGACCGACGGCAGCGCACCAGGGCACTCACATTGCGGAGTGCACTGCCAACAGGAAAGGGCGATAGGCGCAGCCTAGCCCCTGGGAACCTCAGGGAAGAAACAGAATGCGTAACATGTCCCGATCGAAGAGCACCCAAGTCCTAAACCACCACCGACCCACGTCATTCCACCCAGGGATGACAAAACCCCTGGTACCCCATGAAGGCGGGGCAGCTGACACCGTATGAGGAGGAGCCACACCCCCTTCACGTAGCCGGAGCAAGACCACCGAACCTCCGCCATTCGAGCCCTCTGAACCATCGGCGCAGGCACGCCCAGCCTGGCGGTGTCTGTAGCCGCCCCCAACCAAAATAAATGCCCTTTGAATTCCCCACCATCCTTATCCAGGAAGTCGAGCCCCCAAGAGGAACACCCCAACTAGATGGACGCGGGGGTGAAAAACCCATCTCCGAGAAACAAACCGGGGAGGAGGCCGAACAATCCCAGGGACGGAACAGTACTCCCAACGAAAACAGGCAAATGACGGAACCCTGCACCGCCCCCGATCGGAACGGTATATTACAGACCATCCTGGAAACCCATTACAGCTTGCTAGGACAAAATACAAACAGTATATCTACATATGATACCTCCAAATTAGTGACAATGGCATCTAGATAAACCCACACTTATCTGGTGTAGTTACAACAGCCTCTCAAGGTCGTGCCCAGTTCCTGACCTTTTACAACATATACATAGACACAGAGGGGAATGAGATACGGCTGCACATAATCTAAAACAGGGACAGAAAAAAAAATAAAAATAAATTACATAGTGTAATACCGCAAAAGAAAAGATAATGCGCTGATACAAGATTGTACTCACAAGATCAAAGTGAATAAATCACCAGAACAAGTGCCTGCCCGGATAAGCTTGGGCGGCTGGACGTCTCCACTCTCCACTGGAACTCCAAGCGGACCAAAAATGGAATGAGACTTCAATAGAGGTAGGTAGAGACTTCCACAGCTTGGTAGGAGCCCAACCATAACCCCTGCAACACCCAAGAATTGCACAGATTCTATCGCTGAAACAGCCAACCTCAACCAACTTACCCTCCCCATTGACAACAGCCATCGAGCTGCGAAACCTGAAGGAAGTCCATTCCAACGCTTACTCAACGGAACCAAACATGTATATTAGCAGTCAAATCCCGGAACCCAAAAAGAAACGTACCCATCCGTCCCGAACCTTCCAATCTTACTGGAGCGGGCCCCACGCCGCCCCAGAGATTGCCTACAGACCAGCTTCAGCAGACCGCTGGACCAAGTGACCACACCTCCATTGCCATACAAATCGACCCCGTGACACCTCCACCCGAGTACGCTCTATAATGAACAAGACAGAGCATCGGCCATCATATCGGTAACCACCGGACAAACCCTGACCAGCCGCCCCTAGCCTCAAACAGCACCGAGCCAGAGTACCAGAGTACCTCCGGGGTATAGGGTACTGTAACATGTGAAAGACAGCCAGCATCACCCCACGATGGTCCCCAAGGAAAACCCACCCCCTTTTTCGTGAGCTGGGTACCACATGCCTACCATGCCACCAGAAAGGGGGACCTCCAAGAACACCAGAGTCCGTCAGAGCCAGCGTATTGGGCAAGAGGCAGCACACCACCGAGACCCAACTCCCCAAAACCTACTGCGGCGGCAAAACAGTTGGAAGCCAGCGGAAAGGACTCAGGGGCCAGATTGCACAAGCCAGCGTTAAAAGAGGCCCAGCAGGAACCCCATACAGTCCCAAGGGCAACCCCAACAGGCAAAGCCCAGCATTCCCAGGAGAGCCCCTGAGTAGCGCAGCCGAAACCCACAACGCCCCTCCAAACCACAAACGCCTCCTGCCTGATGCCCAAACCGCAGCCAGGGGCACCGACGTTCCCCTTACAGGAATTGATCCCACTATCCAGGAGACAAGAGCACACATCCCGACCCACGGATAAGGCCCGGGCCACGGAACTCCGAAACTCCAATCCCAAGAAAACACTGTAGCAGCAGAGCGCGTACATGCACCACTGACGGTCCCACACAAGCGACATCGGGAACAACTCACGTGGAGGCACATAGCCACCTAATCCTGACCGTCAGAAAACACAGCCCGAAACAACAACCCGACGGGCGTACCGGCAGCAGCCGGAAAACCGATTCCGCAGCCGCCTTCGTCAGAAAGGCCCCAGGGCCCCGCAGCCCTACCCACGCAGACCGCTGTGGTGAGCCACCAACTCAAAACCCAGCCCCGGAAAGAAACGACAACCGAGTAAATAAGGAATCAGGCTACATCAACCCTGTTCCTCCATGGGCACCACATCCCCAAGGGGGGACCCGCAAAGTGGACCCCAGGGGCCCACAAAACGATTGGGAAGTAACTAATCGAGCGTTCTTGGTAAACTGGACCCACATCACCCGAAGGAGCTCTCTGAGGGTCCTGCACCGAGAGCACCCACGTCCCCACCCCGACAGATTGCAGAGAGGACGAGAAAAACGCACCGTTTTAGGCGAGTCCTAAGTATAACCAGAGGCCGAAGCCCATCCAGCCCCAGGCCAAGAAGGGTCGCACCGCCAACGAAAGTGCAAACGTACCTCCACCAACCTAGCTCCTCCCAGGGTCGATATGCGCCCCGAGAGGGACCTGACAGCAGCGCATTCTCGGGGAGCCCTCTCCCCGACCATGCTATCCAGAACACAGGGTGCATTCGAATATGCGCCATGGGGCGCTACCGTCCACGGCACGTACCCCATGACCCACCCGGAACCCTTAATGTTCCTTTTTAGTCAAGGCACCCCCCGAGGCAGGAGGGAACGTCCCTGCAGTAAAAAGCCCCTCCCCCCATCTGCACCCTAGCATTGCGCGCAAGCCAAGCGAGCCATAGTAGCTCAGCAACACCCAGAGTCACGCGAACCCTGGACGCTGCAGGAAAGCGCACTTAAACATACGATACATACTGAAAATTAAGGGGGAGGGGGAAGCGGCGTCCATGCACCCAAGTACTTGGATTATATTTCAGTTTCTCTTTTCTTTTTTTTTTTTTTTTTTTTTTTTT
Organism: Pelobates fuscus; assembly: GCF_036172605.1. NCBI lineage: Eukaryota > Metazoa > Chordata > Amphibia > Anura > Pelobatidae > Pelobates > Pelobates fuscus. The sequence goes on from NC_086318.1 coordinate 439,575,789, forward strand.
TGTGTGAACGTTTAATCTTCTTCTTGTATTTGCCATTGTATTTTTATCTCTCATTTTTTTTTTTTTTTTTTTTTGTGATTTATTCCATGTGGCAATTTACAGTTTATTTCTGTCCTGTAATAATTCGTTTTCATCTTTTTTTTTTTGTGTGTTCAAAGAGAACTAGACTGAATAAAGGAAGGAACAACGTAGGTACGCAAAGCGCTAAAAGAGGGGAGAAGTTTACTCACCGGTCGCAGTCTGGCGATCCAAGCCCGGCACTGCGCTCACAGAAGGCTGAGGAAAAGAAACAGCAGTTCCAGCATCCACAGAAGACATCAGCCGTGATCCAGGCGCCACCTGCTGGATGGATCCAGGAACTGCAGCAGTGTCCTGAGAAGGAAGCAGCAGAGAGGACGTGAGCCTACGCCCCAGAGGAGACGGCCAAGGTAAGTGACCTGGGGGGGGGCAGGGGGAGGGAGGCCAGGTATAGGGGGCAGGGGAGAACAGAGGGGACCCAGATAGAGCAGGGTAGGCACTAGGGGTTAAAGGGCAGAAAAAAGGGGGAAAAGGCAGGAAAGGAAGAAAAAAGGGGGGGGGCAGGAAAGGGGGGCAAAGAGCCGAAAGGGGGGGGGGTAGGGGGTAAGAGGAGGACAGTAAGGGATGAGAGGGTCCCGGGGGCCCTGTCAGTGGGAAGCTGGGCCCCCCAGGGGACCCCTCTCGCAGAAACCACATGGGAGGGGGAGGAGACAGGGGAAAAGCATACCGGGAGCCTTCCTCACCGGCAGAGGAGGCTCCCGACCCACAAGGGGACCCCCCACGCACCCCAACGGCGGTACCACGGTACCCCGCGCGGCCCACAGGGGCCCCAGCGGCAGCCCCACACCCCCGCCGGCTGCGGGGGACCTGGCACGTTGCCGGGCGGCCGCCTGCCGCCCGGAAGTATTCATGGGCCTCCCACCGCCCCGGACCGCGTTCCCACGCTGGCGGCCGGGGCGGGAGTCAGGGGAACCGGCCGGGCATGTGGAGCCCGCCGGGTAGGCTGCGCACCAGGCCTCCGGGCCGCAGGGCGCGCAGCAGATGAAGGCCTAACCTCAGGCCTTGAGGGAGCAGGCTGCGCCACGCGCGCAGCCACGGAAGGCCGCAAATCACGGCCACAGGACCCAGGCCGCGTGTCTGGAGCCCCCAGACACGCGGTCCTGGTGATGCCTCGGGCCCAGGCTCCTGCTCCTACCCCGGGCCCGAGGAGTGGGGTTTGGAGAGAGCCTGGCAGGCGGGTGGGAACGCCTGCCAGTGCTGGAGCGGCCCCCAGGGGCAGGGGCCACATGGAAGGCAGCAGGGGAGACCACAGGGGGTGCTCCAGGGGGAGGTAGGCCGCGGGGGGGGCCCACACCGGTAGCCATACCTCTCTTAATGTGCCCAAATCTCTCCACAGGTGCCGGCCACCATCCATGCTGCAGCAGCCCTGAGGGAAGCCAGAAGCCTCAACCATCAGGCTGTGTCAATCTGCAGGCCCAGGCAAACAGGAGCAGGAGGACAGGAAGCTGTTTGCTGGCCCGAATCCCAAGTGGCACTGAGGTAAGACCTCCCCCACACTGTCTTACACAGAACATAATCACACCCACAGATTCTTCACAACCAATCCCATGCATCTATCCCCACACTCCTACATGTGCCCTTGTCCGCTTAGCTGCGCTATCTCCCCAGGGCCTAATACAGGGCTTTTTTCTCATGCTAGAGCTCTTTAGCAGAGCTCTGCGCATGGTCTGCCCTGGCCTGCACTTTGAGAAGGGGGCGTGTTTGTCGTTAGTGACGACAAAACACACCCTCTCTGCCCCGCCCCTTCTTAGTGGGCCGCTGTGATAAAAAAATGCCCGGGCCGAATTTTTATCCCAGTCCGGCCCTGCTTGGGACAATGACCCTAAATTGTTAAATTGTTTAATTTATATTTAATTTAATAAAGCTGTGGACGTTATACTCCAACAGAAATTTGTGTCCAGGTGTCATTTTATTACGGGTTTAGCACATGCCGAATAACGACTGTGCACATGTCATGTCTTATCAGTTCTGTCCTGTATGCTTTATCTATTTCTTATTATATCGCTCTGTAGTCAGCTTCTCATAACGGTGTTCTGATCTGCAGACATTATTGGTAAAATAGCTGATAAATAAAATATGTTCTGCTCTGTAGATATAAAATTATTAGCAGATTAAGAGAGGACTTTGTGAGTAATGCATGACATAGTTCCTTTAACTCTGTCCAAAACCAGCTCGATGGACTTTAGAAAATAACGGAGACTCTCACTGCTCTTGGACAATTAATCGTATTATTATGTTAAACTGACTGGAATGAAAGCATTGAAACCAATTTAATCTATAAATACCTTGTAACAAGCACAATTATTCTTTGTAATATTGAACGCCATGCTTCACTGAGTTTGGCGAGGTTTTTATCATTTCATTTAATTATTCCATCAAAATAGCAGGTTGTCACAAGAGCTGAAGTCAATCCTTCAAACAGGCAACCAAAACAACGTTAATGGATTTAATAAACTGTAATCTCTTCCTACAGAGGAATGCAGGTTAACTAATAATCAAAATATAAATATACACTGTAATAAAGTTAATATGAAAGAATAAGCAGGTTGTTATTAAAGTGAAGTGGATTCTGTGCAGGAAACAAGCACATTGCGGGTAACATGTCCATAAACCTCTACGCACATTATATACACTCACTTGTATCAAATATTCCTTGATGTCTTCGACTGGCTATCGTCACATGGCATCTCATCAACTGCCCTAGAGAGGAATTCTGATATTTTAATGATTATCACTAAAGTTATAAAATACCACAATCCCCCATTATTGCATGACTGGTCACAGTGTCAGCGTGCGTCTAGTCACAGTATGTCAGTGTGCGCCACCACAATCCCCAATTATTGCATGACTGGTCACAGTATGTCAGTGTGCGCCACCCCGATTCCCGATTATTGCATGACTGGTCACAGTGTCAGCGTGCGTCTAGTCATAGTATGTCAGTGTGCGCCACCACAATCCCCCATTATTGCATGACTGGTCACAGTATGTCAGTGTGCGCCACCACAATCCCCCATTATTGCATGACTGGTCACAGTGTCAGCGTGCGTCTAGTCACAGTATGTCAGTGTGCGCCACCACAATCCCCAATTATTGCATGACTGGTCACAGTATGTCAGTGTGCGCCACCACAATCCCCAATTATTGCATGACTGGTCACAGTATGTCAGTGTGCGCCACCCCGATTCCCCATTATTGCATGACTGGTCACAGTGTCAGCGTGCGTCTAGTCACAGTATGTCAGTGTGCGCCACCACAATCCCCAATTATTGCATGACTGGTCACAGTATGTCAGTGTGCGCCACCACAATCCCCAATTATTGCATGACTGGTCACAGTATGTCAGTGTGCGCCACCCCGATTCCCCATTATTGCATGACTGGTCACAGTGTCAGCGTGCGTCTAGTCACAGTATGTCAGTGTGCGCCACCACAATCCCCAATTATTGCATGACTGGTCACAGTATGTCAGTGTGCGCCACCACAATCCCCAATTATTGCATGACTGGTCACAGTATGTCAGTGTGCGCCACCCCGATTCCCCATTATTGCATGACTGGTCACAGTGTCAGCGTGCGTCTAGTCACAGTATGTCAGTGTGCGCCACCACGATCCCCCATTATTGCATGACTGGTCACAGTGTCAGCGTGCGTCTAGTCACAGTATGTCAGTGTGCGCCACCATGATCCCCCATTATTGCATGACTGGTCACAGTATGTCAGTGTGCGCCACCCCGATTCCCCATTATTGCATGACTGGTCACAGTGTCAGCGTGCGTCTAGTCACAGTGTGTCAGTGTGCGCCACCACAATCCCCCATTATTGCATGGCTGGTCACAGTATGTCAGTGTGCGCCACCCCGATTCCCCATTATTGCATGACTGGTCACAGTGTCAGCGTGCGTCTAGTCACAGTATGTCAGTGTGCGCCACCACAATCCCCCATTATTGCATGACTGGTCACAGTGTCAGCGTGCGTCTAGTTACAGTATGTCAGTGTGCGCCACCACAATCCCCCATTATTGCATGACTGGTCACAGTGTCAGCGTGCGTCTAGTCACAGTATGTCAGTGTGCGCCACCACAATCCCCCATTATTGCATGGCTGGTCACAGTATGTCAGTGTGCGCCACCCCGATTCCCCATTATTGCATGACTGGTCACAGTGTCAGCGTGCGTCTAGTCACAGTATGTCAGTGTGCGCCACCACAATCCCCCATTATTGCATGACTGGTCACAGTGTCAGCGTGCGTCTAGTCACAGTATGTCAGTGTGCGCCACCACAATCCCCCATTATTGCATGACTGGTCACAGTATGTCAGTGTGCGCCACCCCGATTCCCCATTATTGCATGACTGGTCACAGTGTCAGCGTGCGTCTAGTCACAGTGTGTCAGTGTGCGCCACCACAATCCCCCATTATTGCATGACTGGTCACAGTATGCCAGAGTGCGCCACCCCGATTCCCCATTATTGCATGACTGGTCACATAATATCAGTGTGCGCCACCCCGATTCCCCATTATTGCATGACTGGTCACAGTATCAGTGTGTGCCACCACAATCCCCCATTATGGCATGACTGGTCACAGAATGTCAGTGTGCGCCACCACAATTCCACATTATTGCATGACTAGTCACAGGATATAAGCGTGTGCCACAGCAATCTCCCAATATTGCATGACTGGTCACAGTATGTCAGTGTATGCCACCACAATCCCCCATTATTGCATGACTGGTCACAGTACGTCAGTGTGTGCCACCACATGCCCCCATTATTGCATGACTGGTCACAGTATGTCAGTGTGTGCCACCACAATCCCCCATTATTGCATGACTGGTCACAGTACGTCAGTGTGTGCCAGCACAATCCCCCATTATTGCATAACTGGTCACAGTATGTCAGTGTGCGCCACCATAGTCCTCATTATTTCATGACTGGTCACAGTATGTCAGTGTGTGCCACCACGATCCCCCATTATTGCATGACTGGTCACAGAATGTCAGTGTGTGCCAGCACAATCCCCCCCATTATTGCATGACTGGTCACAGTACGTCAGTGTGTGCCACTACAATCCACCATTATTGCATGACTGGTCACAGTTTGTCAGTGTGTGCCACCACGATCCCCCATTATTGCATGACTGGTCACAGTATGTCAGTGTGTGCCACCACGATCCCCCATTATTGCATGACTGGACACAGTACGTCAGTGTGTGCCACCACAATCCCCCATTATTGCATGACTGGTCAGTGTGTGCCACCACAATCCCCCATTATTGCATGACTGGTCAGTGTGTGCCACCACGATCCCCCATTATTGCATGACTGGTCACAGTATGTCAGTGTGTGCCACCACAATCCCCCATTATTGCATGACTGGTCAGTGTGTGCCACCACAATCCCCCATTATTGCATGACTGGTCAGTGTGTGCCACCACGATCCCCCATTATTGCATGACTGGTCACAGTATGTCAGGGTGCGCGGCCATGGTAAAACCACTGCTATTAGATACATTGTATTTAGCTTTGAGGCATGCCTTTCCCTCTGTTCTTCTGTAACACTTTGTAGAAGAAACCATTGTCACAGCTGGAACGTCTCGCAGATCTAACAGAGAGAAAGCGATTGTTAGATTTTGCACCTGTTAAATGAGAACATCCGCTGGCAGAGCTACATCCACATCATAATGAGTAACCCTTTTACAACCACAGCTGCTGCTCACATAGCAAGACTACCCCATGGATGTAACCCTTTAATAACCAGTAACCCGGGGTATTACACGCCGCATAACCTTTTATTCAGTTCATTTTGCTCGAACCAAGCAAATTGTAGAATTATCTACTGGAATAGCAAATTCTAAATGTTGGAATACTGACCGATTCTTATTTATCACTTTTCTTCAGTTTTTCCTGTTTTGACTTTGATAAATATGGCCACAGCATTTCTATGTCGTTTAGTGTCCACTGCCGTCACTAAAGCCAACAGCTATGACAATGATGGCGTCAGTACAACAAATTGAATCGGACTGCAATTATGTCATGAATATTAGGTGTGGGCCTCTGTGATTTTTTGCTTACGGGTTCTCTTGCAGGCGGTAGTCCACAAGAGGTAGGGTGGTGGGAAAGCATGGAAGTCCAGTTGCCTTACCCTCGGGTTTGTACCGTTTGGGTAGTCAGGTCGTGGGTCCAGCTCCAGCGGTCAGCGCTTGGTCCCTGGGCACGAAGTCACGGGTAGCCCTGGGGTCCCAGCCATGAGGATATGTCGGGCCCAACGAGTCCGTTGGTAGGCCCAGTGCCTGTAAGTGGCGTGATGCTTCCGGCAGGTCCCGTATGGTGACGATGGTGTCGCCTCGTGGTATCAGCAGTGAGCGAGACTGGCTCCATCGATAGCTGATGGTTTTCTTGCGTAGGAGGGAGGTGAGCGGTTGGAGTGTCCTCCGCCATGCAAGGGTTCCTCCGGACAGGTCAGCGAAGAAGGTTAAAGACATGCCTTCAAAATCATAGGGAGTTTGTCCCCTGATGGCTGCCATTACTGCTGTCTTGTCTCTGAGGGTCTGGAACCGCATTATTATGTCCCTGGAGGCTGCTGTAGGTGCCTTGATTGGCTTTGGGAGACGGAATATGCTCTCCAGTGAAATTGTTTTTGCCTGCTTCTGCGGGAGTATGGCTGTCAGGAGGCGCCTCGCGAAGTGTGGGAGTTCTTCTGGCGGCACCGTCTCCCCGACCCCTCTGAGTTTTATGTTCCGCTGTCTCCACTTATCTTCCAGGGTGTCAGATCTGCTCTCATGCTTCGTGTTCTGTTTCTGGAGCTCTGCCACCTGATGTGATAGCTCTTTAATTTGCTGTGTGTGGGTTTGAGTTGTGTGTTCTATCTCCCCCAGGCGGCCTGTCAGGCCCCGCAGGTCCTCCCGGATCAAGGCCACGTCCGCCGCGATTTTATTGTGGAAATCTGCCATGATCTCCTTTATGGCCGTTAGGGTGACTGGAGCGGCGTCTGAGTAGCCCTGTGGAGGCGCTGCTCGTGCTGCTGATTGCCGCACCATTGCTAACGCGTGGTCTTCGCCGTCTTCCTCCGACATCCCATCAGAGAAATCGGAGCAGCCGCCATGGAGGGCCGCCATCGCAGACTCCTGGGTGCCATGTGCCTGCCGCCACAGGTCCCCAATGCTTCTCCCCTGCTGGGGTCGGTCGGGCTTCAGCTTTTTAGTTTTCTTGCCCATCAGGTTAGTGTTGGGAGCCTTTAGGGCGCTTTGTTATTTGTGGATCACCTCTGTTTTAGGGTTTTTTCTCCCGTTTTTAGCCGGAGCTCTGAGGCCCTGCGTCCGTTCGCTTCGGTGGTTAGGCCACGCCCCTCCGGACTGCAATTATGGACTTTATGGTTCACGACATTATAAAGGCAGGTGCCCCCTAACCCTAAGTTCAACCTTAACCTTAAATCGCTCAACCCTAGTCCCCATTAACCCTTGTCCTAACTACCTTTAACACCTAATCTAAACCTAATGCGAGCTTTTTCAACTTTTTCAACTACAACATTAAATTATACCGTAAACGAGACACCAACTGAGGTCTAACCTTAATCTCCCTCCTCAATGAGTACATACTCATCAGACACATACCGCTCTAAGACTATGATGTACAGTAAATGATACTTACTTACCTATGCGCCTAGACGATACTAATGGAACCTTTGTTCCCAACATGGCTTCTTGATCCAAGCCATACTATCACGGCCCGGGTCACTCAGACTAGTTGAAGACATTCTATACGTTATACCCATGTGGTGACGACTCCTACACACTCTGCTAAAAGCATTATACACGGTTTAATGGTAAAGATAACTCTTTAATACATATTTGATGGCTGACCATGTTTAAGCGAGGACTGCGTATATCTCACGTTACCTACTAATTGTACTGTTGTAAACTATTTGATGACACAAATAAAGCTGGTTTGAAACATAGATGTATATGTGTGAGAATCATTTGAATTAGACCTGATAAAACCAGCCTGCCATTCAAATGGTAAGAGATGTTATAAATAGGAAATCTGCTGGGTCAATAAAGGTAATTACTGAGATAAATTCCACTCCTCGCTCATTGGATAACTTACACGTATACTGTATCATTGCTAAAGGTGAGACGATTCATCAGCAGCTCTGTGACATCAGACTATCTTTCCTCATTCAATTCCTCTCTTCCTGCCTCTCAGTCTGTCCTTTTTTTCGTCTTATCTCTTCTATTTTTCTTAACATACATAAGGCAATATAGGGACTGTGTCTCATGCATTTTCCGCCATTTGACAAAACTTGACAGAGATGGAAGCTAAAGGCAAGCTCCACTTCCATTGTCAAGTTACATTTTCCCATCGTGATTCTGTGCATGTTCAGCCCACCCTGTGACTACTCGATGTGCAGGGAGGACTGAGCATGCGCGAGAACCACCGGGGCAGACAGAAACCCAATGTTAGAAGAAAAGAAAAACAATACAGGTAGAAAAGGAAAACAAAATACATTGTGGTGAGGTTTTAAAAAACCCTCAGCCTGTGACAGTGCCGCTTTAATAAATATACATATTATAAGTAGTCCAGTCTTTGTGGAGACTCACTGCTAATACTAATGTTTTCTATGGTATGTAAGGAAGAGCACGGACTGAGTTCAGATTGTTTGTCATCTTGTTGTTGATACAGTGTGGGCATCAAGGAAGAAACTTCACAAGGTAGTGTGTGTGTTTTAATTTATGTCATGTATGAAGTGGGGGGAGCGCTGTTTCCAGCCCAGAGTCTAGCTTTAAAGTTTATATATCTCAAAACGAAAAACAGTAAAAGTGAAAGAATTTTTGAATAATATTGACACACACACACACGCACACACACACTGCGTTTTATCAGTGTGTTTCGAATTTCGGGAGGTTTGCCAGTGACACATGCTGCCAGCTGTTACAGCAGCGGCTTCACGTTCCCACACTGTTACAATTCACAGGATCTTTTATTCTTTGAAATGATTCTGTTTCCAGAGATCTTAATGTAACAAACACATGGGTCAGAAGGAGTGTAAACGCTGTGTTACTGCTGGACTGCAACTGTCAGTTCTCAGAGAATATCCCTGGAAATGATTTATCTCCCACACCCTCTCTCTCCCCAGCACGACTTCTCTCCCCAACATGACTTCTCTCTCCAACACGACTTCTCTTATCATCACTCTCTCTCTCTCTCTCTCTCACTCTCTCTGTCTCGAACCTCCTAGTTTTAATAAATATTTCATTATCAGTTTCATGTGTCCCTACAAACTCTCTGTGAGGAGAATATTCACTTCTCTGGCATTCCTTCAATAATACCAATTGCAGGACTTCAAGGGTTAAATTCATTTACATGCCATGCCTCGCTGTGCCTGGATGGTCAGAGGTACCATATGGATTATAAAAATGAGAATTGAATTGATTGGTATTAATTGGTATTGGTATTAATTGGTATGTGTAAAAATCACACACTGGTGCCAGTTCTGCCTTCAAGGGGAACTACTCTAAGTACTAACTAATGAAGCAGTTTTGGTCTATAGATCATGCCCCTGCAGGCTCACTACTCGATTCTCTGCCATTTAGGAGCTAAATCACTTTTGTTTCTGTTTATTCAGCCTTAGCCACACCTGGGTGTACTTCATTAAGACTACATGAATAAATGGTTTTATTTTCAATCAAATCTTACAGGACAGTGTGTTTACTTTAGAAGTTATTATCTCCTGTTCTGCTAATAAAAATGTAATCATCAAGGACGGCATCTATAGAATGAAGCAGGCAATTAACAGAGCAGAAGATAAGAAATTCTAAATTAAACAGAATGTGCAATGAAGGCAGTGCAACCCCTCTTGTTATCATCTGTTAGATTCAAGAAAAACTAGACAAACGCAGGCAAACTATGAATTATATAAAATACAAGATCTGCTTCGTATAACAACATGACTCTTGATTTCCATCGGGGCTCTTCAGTTACTTCCATTCATGTGCATGACCGAACTTTATTTGGCGTATTAAATATTAAATATTCATGTCAGATTAGACATTCTAAGCTTGTTTTCTCTTACACATCAGCAGAAACGATTTCATGTGATTAACCTCCTGTATCCGTAGCTCTCGAGATGTGTTGATATAAAGAATAATAATTAGCCTGATTGATTGTCTTCCACCTGCCAAGTTCATAACCCGTCATCATTCTTGGACAAGTTCTGGAAGCGATGAGCTATCTAACTAACCTTTTCCATTGTTCTCCTGGGGGATTTTTTCCATCCTTCTCACTCAACAGCATGGGGTTATGTGGTCAACGATATTTATATTATTTCAACGCCTCTTTACTTAAATTCTTTAGTTACCATTATATACAGTAAGTGTTACATTCAAGGTCAAGATAATGTCTTTTCTCTGTTTTTTTTAACAGGTTCTCATAACTACATTGGAAAAGCAAACCCAGTTCCCAGGAAAAATGGATATATATCTTTCCTGGTTTTATTCTCGAGGTTGAGGAAAGATCTAATGAATGATCCTATTCAACAAGACCCTGGATGAGAGGGGCACATTTTTGGAGTTTACAATAAATGTGCTGACAACGTTTCTAAAGTGGACTAATCGCCATGGCAACCAGTAAACACAGAAGGAGTATTTTGTTGGTTTTAAAGGGACACTATAGTCACCAGTGCAACTACATGTATTCCTGACCCTATAGTGTTAAAACGACCATCTAGCCCCCCTGGGCCCCTCATGCCTCCATAAATATAGTAAACATTTTACTGTATTCAAGCCAGAAGCTGTAAATCTGCATGCTGTTAGACTCAGGAAAAACAAGCAGTCTGCTGACATGTGATAGCCTGATCCAATCACAGTGCTTCCCCATAGGATTGGCTGAGACTGACAAAGAGGCAGATCAGGGGCAGAGCCAGCACAATTCAAACACAGCCCTGGCCTTTATGGATACACTTCAATAAAGATTTGATATTTTAATTACTTCAAAGACCGTGAGTGCCAGTCGTTTTTTGCATGTATATGTTTTTTTGGCTATGGCTGTTGTGCACCGGGCATACAGCTGGTTAGTGTGAGTGCAAGGATCCTGTCGAATATATATATATATATATATATATATATATATATATATATATATATTGCACTTAAAGTAAAGACAGTTGTCTGGCTACAAGCTGGAGTATGCATTTAAAGGGTTACTCCCAGCACCAGTGATTTGAAGTGGTTATGGTGCCTGGAGTATCCATGAAGTGTTTCAGTACACACATAGAAAATACACATTGCTGCTAAAGGTATTAACTACTGTACCTCTGGTAGTGTCATTAGCCTGGCTGGATCAGGAGTGCCCCCCAAGTACACCCCTCTGCATGCCCTGCTGCATATACATTGCTAGGGCGAGGCTATGGGGGTTGAAGCCCCAGGCTCTCCAACCTTCATTCTCTGCAGGTAGTGGAGAGGGCAGATTATATTAGTGTTTATTTTTTTTTTTTTTAATTCTTTCTTTTATTTAAGGCATATGAGATGGGGTACAGAAGGTAGAGCAGGGGAAATGTATGCATAGGTACATCATGGGGTCAATACATCGATAGCATTAGTGCAACACATTTCTAAGATAGAGATGCCTAATTTTTAAATTTTGTTGTGTAACAAGGGTGAAACCACAGTAGATTTATATTAACTAGGGCAGCATAGCCCAGTGACGATATTATTAAGTAAACTTATAACACAGGCATAGCTATAACGTAGATTTGTCAATGTATTACGACAGCACAGTTTGTGTAAGAGTAATGTGCTAGGTATTGAAGCAGACTAGTGTGTGTAGACTATATAGTGATGGTGTATGGCTGAGGCACAAAGTCATCCAGCTGAATTAAGCTATGCTCTTATGGCCTAGCAGGTAGTAGCGATCAGATATCTGACCATGAATCTATTCAAGTAACTGCCAGCGGGCTATAGAGATGTTAGGCATATCATGTATAGATTAGAGGTAAGTGCAACAGGTAATAACGTTTGTGCCATACATAATATGTGATTTTAGCGTAGGTCAGCTCAGCTTAGAAAATTGCAGAAGGGGCTAGGCAAAGTTCGTTGTGGTAAAGGCACCAAATAGCTTCCTCCGTGCCATTCTGCTGTGCGAGTTCCTCTTCATCCGACTCCCGTCATGGGGAAGGGTGTTAGGGGTACCTGAGGGTCCCGCTGGGGTAGGACAAAGTCTAGCTGTAGGTGTTCCCGTGCTGGACCCGGTTCCTTATCTCTGTGGGTACCTGTGATCATGGTGCAGGTGGATGGTGTCCTTGTCTGGACTCCCCGCAGTTTTGTCGGGCACTGGCGCCGTGATGAGGGTCTGCCACTCTGCGGTTGCTTGTCGGACCTCTGCTTCCTATGGGTTTGCGGTGGACCCCGTGGGCCCCTTCGCGGTGGCATCGCCATTCTGTGCAATCGTTTGCGGGCAGTCGGGAGATGTCTCCGGCTTTCACGCCGTCTTTTTCCCTTTTCCCCTGATCGGGGGTTAACTCGGCTGTGGCCGTGACGGCTCAGGGTAGGTTGGCCGCGGGTCTCCGCTGTACACGTGTCCTCTCGGGCACAGCCGGGTCCTCTTTGTTCTGGCTGTTGTGCCCGGTAGGCCCTCGGCTCGGGAGGTATGCAGGCCACTGCGTCAGTGGTTTGTAGTAATCCCGCGCCAGAAGGGTCCAGAGCAGCTCTTTGAACGATGTGTTGCCAGAACTTGTGGCAGATGGCATCGAACCTTGCTTCGAAGAGGATTCTCCATTGCTGATCCGAGCCGCTGTGGTGTGCTTCCAGCGTGGCGGCCATCTTGGTTGCGCCACGAGGTAAGCGATCTGTGGAGCTTTAGGTTTCTGGTGCTTTGTGTGGGGTCTACCCAGTAGTGGGGACTGGGATATCCCCCCCGGTCCAAAGGGGGGGGTGAAACAGGGTCCTGGACTGGTGGTTCGTAAGGAACCCGAGGAGCGGCCGTCCCCTCGGGTTGCGTTGGTAGGCCGCCGAGGCTTGCAGTAGCGGCCACCGGGGGCTGTGCTTCAATTTGTCAGTCTGTGTGCAGGAGTCGCTTGTGCGGGGTCAGGAGGCAACTTTGCCGCTGATAAGTTGGGCAAAATACCCCTGACGTTAGTCGATAGTGGTAATCTGTGGAGGAGCCCAAGTTGCATGCGGCTGCCTCGGTCGGCTGTCTGGCCCCGCCCTCTATTTATTTATTTTTAATGTTACTCAATGCAATATGGAAAGAAAGATCACTATTATAGAATAGCTAGTAAGGGGGGCCCCAGGTAGCTACCAGGAAGGGATGTTGGGGTAGAGAACCTTGCTGCACTGCCCACACCCCCTCTGATAGTAGGAATTATTCGAGTTTAGCTTTGGGTTGAAGCCCCAGGTTTTTCTGGAACCTAGCCACGCCCCTGCCCTCTGGGAGGTTCCTTCCCCTGCAGTACGAGAGAGTGGGAGTGACGTCATTGGAGGAGGATCGGCTGCTGTGAGAACTTGATCTCGGTATGGGAACTAAAGTAGGATTATCTAATATTATCCTTTGTTAAAACATTGTGTTTGTGGTTGAACTAACTCTTCGAAGGACATTAAAGACTGCTGTATCAGCCTGCAATATGTGTCCTCAGAAAGCTTGTTAATGATGTGAAATACTTTGATTGGAATCCTTCCAGCGATGGAGAATGCGTCATAGCTCCAGTAAGAATTTTATAAAAGGCCTCGCTGATGAATACAAGGTGTCTATTCAAACATTTGGGACCCCCTGAATACTATGAGGATATAGCCGATGTGTAGGGAAACACAGGGTGGCAGGGGAGGACACGTTAATGTGAGAATATAAAATAAATATTGAATTAAGACCTTTTTATAAATTGTTCAGCCTTTTGTACATTAAAGGACCACTCTAGGCACCCAGACCACTTCAGCTTAATGAAGTGGTATGGGTGCCAGGTCCAGCTAGGGTTAACTAATTTTTTTATAAACATAGCAGTTTCAGAGAAACTGCTATGTTTATCAATTAGTTAAGCCTTCCCCTTTTTCCTCTAGTGGCTGTCTCACTGACAGCCGCTAGAGGCGCTTGCGTGATTCTCACTGTGAAAATCACAGTGAGAGCACGCAAGCGTCCATAGGAAAGCATTATGAATGCTTTCCTATGCGACCGGCTGAATGCGCGCGCAGCTCTTGCCGCGCGTGCGCATTCAGCCGACGGGGAGGAACGGAGGCGGAGAGGAGGAGGAGAGCTCCCCGCCCAGCGCTGGAAAAAGGTAAGGTTGAACCCTTTTCCCCTTTCCAGAGCCGGGCGGGAGGGGGTCCCTGAGGGTGGGGGCACCCTCAGGGCACTCTAGTGCCAGGAAAACGAGTATGCTTTCCTGGCACTAGAGTGGTCCTTTAAGGTGTATTCCTTTCAGCCCAAAGTATAGCTAGACTTTATAGCCAAACACTGTTTAGTATACAGAGTCTCTGTAAAGGGGAAGCTGATGGTTCTGTAGAATTATTCAGATGTTGTGATAAAGGAATACTTTGGGCACCATAACAACTTCATTGGCATTAAGTTGTTATGGTGCAACAAGGTCCTCAGGAGCTGGCTTACCTCAAGCGGTTAAACCAATAATGAATATTATAAAGTTTTGAATCCAGCGTCCAGTTGTTTGACCCGGTATTACAGCCGTAGTCTAAGGCTTGAATGAGGAAGCCTCGGATTGGGAGTGCGTAACCTCCTCTGCAAATGCTTCTCAAGGAACAATATTTATAATGAAATGCTGCCTTTCGGTAGCTCCCCATTCACAAAACGGATTGAGAAAATGACATACGTTTCTCACGCCACTTGAATTAAGAGTTTCTAGCAGCCTGTCATAAGAAATATGAGTCGTTTGCGGTGCACGCAGTTTTCTCATAATAATTTGCTGTGACTGAAGAAGTTATTGGTAGAAGGAGATAGAGAGCTAGTTAAGCTTCCTGACCTCACCTTTCGATAAATATGCAATTACTCAGAAATAAATAAACTATTCAGTAAATTTATAGAAATGTAAAAATGTATGTTGTATATTCCAGTCTTTCCACTGATAATTTTGCATTTTCTTGTTGTAATCTAAGGCTTAAAAAACGTAAGTTCTATCTATTCTATAAACCTTGTTCGTATCTTTCTTAAACAGTAAAATAAATGATTTTACAATCTGCGCCATAATAATTAGGGGTCCAACTATTATTCTCCCAACTAGATTTTCTCAGGGAATAGGTCTTTCCCAAGTACCCCCTTTTCTTACCCCCAGGCTACTACCTATCCTGGGGTACCTAACCTTTAACCCTAACAAACTAGGGGTGCAGTATTTTTGTACCTCTCCTGGGGTACCTACCCATAACCAAGGGTTATAGCTCTGTACTGTACTCCTATCCAGGGGGCAATAATGTGCATTTTAGCAGCAAAGGGCAAACAGATCAGTCCATCTTGCAGTTTGATATAACAATGGATAGAACATGGACCTCATGGGTGACAGGTTCCCTGTCCTTCTGCCTGTAGAATGACTCTGGGCCAGGGATTCCCTCGCTCTGCGCAGAGCTGGGACTCAGTCACGTTCGGAGCTTGCTTTCCCACAGTAATAGAACAGTTTTCAATATTACCACAATGTTTACAAGATTCCGAACCAAAATATATTATTCTTTCCCTTCCAGCGTTTCCTTTTCTTGTCATTTTCTTGTGTTGTGCAGAGCCGCTGGATGAGTTTAAATGGAAAATCTGCCGGGCTGGAAAAAGAGGGGTCACCTTCTGCTGTGAGTGAGTTCCCATTGCCTGACATCCCAGCAATGCCCAAAACATCTCCTTTGCAGCACGGCCTCCCAGACCCTAAACTGCAGGATCATGAACTTCAGGTGCACAAGGGCAAGGATTAGCTACGCCAAGCTCCCATCACCCTCAACCACGAAATACGTTAAGGTGATGGCAGCTAGAATATTAGTAAACACACACAAGGAAACCGAGAATAGATGAATGTTTATACAGAGACTCTACCCTGGCACCCTCTCAGAGTCATTGGTTAAATCATTTAAAAATAGTCAGACTTGTGTTTTTATCCCAGTGGACCCCATCGGAGCTGTCAGTCTGTGTGGATACCAGAATATATACACATGTTTCATATTATTACATAGAGTAATTTGTCACAAGGTCTAATCTCCAAGACTTCCCAGGACTTCCGATTGTACGGCCTTGAAATCGGAGGGACAAATCTTAGCATGAAATAGAAGAAACCCCAAACATTCTTCAATTCAGATTTTTATTCATAAATC
This sequence comes from Pelobates fuscus, assembly GCF_036172605.1. Taxonomy (NCBI): domain Eukaryota; kingdom Metazoa; phylum Chordata; class Amphibia; order Anura; family Pelobatidae; genus Pelobates; species Pelobates fuscus. The sequence goes on from NC_086318.1 coordinate 439,592,141, forward strand.
TTTATATTGGTGAAAAAGTATAGCTGACGTGTAGCACTATATTTACAAATCGACATTTACTGAATGACCAGGTTCTCGTTTGAGTTTGTTATAATATTTCACATGAAAAGGTTCCAAAATATTCAAGTGATTTAAAAACACAATTAAACAAAACAGAAAAAAATAAAAACAAATATACACTTTATTTAGATATTCGTGGTAGTTTCAAAAGCTAAATTAATCCTCTGTTTATGTTTTGAAGGGTCTATTTTTATTTGTCTCACTTTTTAAGTTAGTTGTTTTCCTCATCCTGTAATTTAAGTAATTAAAGGGACTCCGGAGTGAAGTTTCCATTCTTCATAGAGATAACAAATTAACATAATTGTATTTGAAAGTCCTTCCATTACAACAAATTACTGTCCTTTAATCCCTGGCATCACAGCATCATACAGGAAGTGGCTGGGATCTATCAGCCAATCCAGACTCTCATGGAGCTTTCCATTGAATTATAGAAATGTGTTGTTTTATGGTTTGCTGCTGTGATTTGGGGGAAATATAACATTGTACAATCACTGCAAGATATCTCGTATAAAATGGAGACAATGTAGCGGAGCTATGACGCAAGAGGCGTTAACATATTTTACCGAAACCTGCATCTGACATCAATAATATATATGCATCATGCTGTATCAGATACATTCTTATATTCTTGGTGCTCATAATGTCCCTTTAAAAAATATTATGACTTTAGCTCTGTAATTTCACATCCAGCTCATTGTATTTTCCTATGAAATAATTCTTAAATAAAAATAAATAAAAATAAAATAAAAACAATCAGACATTTGTAGCATTGTTCACTGGATCAGAGGAATTGGATGGAGTTTCATTCTGTTAGAGAATTTGCTGTGGGGATAATTCTCCGGTTCCTACGTATTACCCAGGGCCACAAGGAAGCTCAGTAACGGGAACAAGGAGGATACAACAAAGTACAATACAGACTCTATTAGTCCTTGGAAAGGAATTACAAGTACAGAGAAATTAAATTGTGAGACTTTGCAGCCGGAAAGGAGATGCAAAGCTGAAATCTCTAAAGTCTGAAGGCACAAATGTGGCATGATTTATACATGGACACACGTATTAAAGCTTACGAAAATATATGAAAGTTAATGGTTAGTTGTTTACAGCATAGATTTTATTTCAATCTGTTTTTCTTAATGGACTATACAATAATAATTGATATTATCATACAACGAGGTATACAAAAATGATTATTCCAGATGGTCATTCAATCTTTTTCATGATTAGCACAAGTAAGGGCTTCAAGCATCTTCTTGTGGAACCCTGCCACATTCCAAACATTTCTGGAGGCTGCAAACCTCCCACCAAACTTTATCACTTTCTCAATTTTTCTTTTACTCCATGTTTAGATTAGAGGGTCTTTCGGTATCATCAAATACCTGCTTTACTGATTAATTCTGGAGGACATTGTAGAAACCCCAATTGGTGCCTGTACCTTTAACTAATTATTAATCCTGTGTGCAGGGCTGTTTTTAACGCAGTGCTAATGGGGAAGCTGCCCTGGGCCCAGTTACTGCTGGGGGAGCTGCCCTCAACAATCTCTTTTTATCCCACATGAGCCCGCAGATGAAGCCAGGGGCCCACATACTTTGGACACCGACCGAGTGGCTCATGCACTTAGAGCCATCCAGCGGACATGTGTCATGGCATGTGGCACTGTGGCCCTTTAACAGCGCGACTGGACCCTCTTGCTTCTCGTCAGCATGGGAGGAGGTGACAGCCTTAAGTCACTTCCTCACAGAGAGAAAACAGAGCCGCGCGGGAGGAATGAGTAGGCAGTGAGGGGGGCTGGAAAGGCAGACCCTAACTCCCAAAAAGCCTCAGGCACCACACTGGATCCCAGAGAAGCCACCCTCCTGCAAATAGTAGGAAACTGGAGGTTGGGTTTTAAAATTTAAATTTGGCGTCAGTTTGTCAGTTTGTCAGTTTGTGTGTGTGTGTGTGTGTGTGTGTGTCTGTCAGTATGTCTGTCTGTCACTGTATGTGTCTGTGTGTGTCAGCATGTCTGTCAGTGTATGTGTGTGTCAGTATGTCTGTCAGTGTGTGTGTCAGAATGTTTGTCGGTGTATGTGTCTCTGTGTGTGTCAGAATGTCTGTGTGTGTCAGTATGTCTGTCTGTGTATGTTTCGGTGTGTGTGTCAGTATATCTGACAGTATATGTGTGTGTATCTGTATATTGTCATTGTGTGTATCTGTATGTTTTCAGTGTGTGTAACTGCAATTGTGTCAGGTTGTGTATCTGTTTGACTGTATGTGTATCAGTGTGTCTGTATCTGCATGTGTGTCAGTGTGTGTATATTTGTCTGTGTATCTGCATGTGTGTGAGTGTGTATATCTGTGTGTCTGTTTGTGTTTTTAGTGTGTGTGCCAGTGTATGTGTATATGTGCATACATCTCAGCATTCAAACGACAACGCTACACACAAATACACTCCTTCCTTCAAACGTCAACACTACATACAAACAGGCTCATGCATTGAAACATCAACACTACATACAAACACACCTCTGTGTTAAACACCAAATTTATATATAAACATACCTGTGCAATCAAAAACTAACAACACACATAAATGTATGCTTGCATTCAAGAGCCAACACCACATCCAAACACACCTCTACATTCACACACACATACTCCATTCGATAACATGCTTACATTCAAACACACTGATGTGATATATATATTGTTGTCTTCTTAGTAAATGATACGCATTCCAAATAGATCAAATAAAGTTACATTGTTGCGTCGACCTAGCCACGAGTAACATAAAGTCCAATTTAAAGGTCAATAGTCCTTGTCATCTGCATGTTCCAGCATACTTAAAGGGACACTATTGTCACTAAAACACCTTTAGCTTAATGAATCAGTTTTAGTGTATAGATCATGCCTCTGAAGTCTCACTGCTCAATTTTCTGCCATTTAGGAGTTAAATCAATTTTGTTTTTTGTTTATGCAGCTCTAGCTACACCTCCCCTGGATGTGACTGACACAGCCTGCAAGAAATAAAATCAATGGCTTCATTTTCAATCATATGTTAACTTAGAGGTTATTTTATCTTGCTCTGTAAATTGAAATGGAATCACCCACAGGAGGCTCAAGTCTAGAAGGTTGTATATGTCTGACTCTCCCCTGTGATGTCTTCTGTGTGGTAAGAGCTTGTTCCAGCATTTTCTTGAGTTTTGCCTTTGCCTTCCTTAAATACTGGTAACTTGATAGTTCTGAAACTAGGTCAATTGAGTAAAATCATCATTTCTTGCAACTTTTAAAAATGGTGAACTGATTTCTTTTTCAAAACAATATTAATAAAATGTTTTGTACTATGTGATTTGACAGAACTAATTAAATGATTTGCCGTTTTCGTTATTACTTTCTCTGCCAATTAAATGAATGTATCCAGATATTAATAATGTGAATGGTTACTGTTTACACTATTCCTTCTCTGTGTTTATGTAACAAATAATATTTACTAACTGGTTGCTCTCAGGATACACTGTGTGTGGGTTTGAGTAACAATGTTTGTTCAATAACCTTTCCTGGAATAACGAAGAAAAAATGGGAGACGGGATTTGGTGCAACGCTTAACCCTTAAAGTGTTCACAAGCAGATTATTTGCAAAAATAAATGACCTCCAGGTTTATCATTTATTTTTTATTTGTGACTTATTGTACCAGTGAGAAGCATGGACACATAGTCTGGGATCAGTCAGTCAATCTGTATACCTGTTATTGGAGGGAAGGTTTTAAAAAGTAATTTGAGACTGGTAAATATCTTTAAATCACAGCGTTTGTGGCAAACCACCCAGCCTTAAGGAGATAGAAAATAAAGTGTTTTGACTTACTAACCATAAATATTTCATCTCAATTAAGTTGCTATGGTGTCTGAAGGTGCTGGATGCTATCTTACGTTAGGGTTGAGCCGTTTATGATTGTTTTTGCCCCAAATGTAATGGAAGGTGCCCATCAGCTCGGCCTCATTGTCAACTGACACTCTGAGCATATAACTAGCCCACCATTGAGAAATCAGTGTGAGAAAGGTACATTTAGCTTCTTAAGGAAAGACAATATCCAAGACCTCCAGGCACCACAGCAACTTCAATGAACTGATGCTGTTTTGGGGCCGAAGTGCGCCTTAACTACCCAGACCTGCCCTGCGCTTTTCGACCGAGGTTGTGCCCAGCCACATAATCCACTGTGATGTTCGATTTACCCCATGTCACCTTGACAACAATTATATATATTTGGCTGTTCTTGCCCATAGTGAGGTGATACACCTTTATATTCCATTCTATATAGTTAAAGGAACACTATAGTGTCAGGAACAGAAACATGAATTTTAAATTTCCTTAATCAACTCTCAGACGAAGCTCCAGGCGCTGCTCAGAATGTCCCCTTGTGACGTCATGGGAGCCGCGCGGACGTCACTCCGACCACATGCATGCGTTTTGGGCCAGTGAAGCAATATTACTGAATGGGATGGGAAGGCATGAGGGATGCAGACAATAATTAAGAAAAGAGAGGAGACAAGAGCTTCCCCTTAGGGAGAATCTGTGAACATCTGTTGTCAGTGCGCAGTGCATGATGATGACAGACATAAAACATACAGAACAGAGTTCCAGGCTGTTAACATCACATGTGCAGTGGGTGTAACTAGTTCCAGCACACAATTATCATAACTGGGTGTAAAGTGTTTTAATCTGAAACACTGCATGTCCAGTTCTGCATTTGGAAGTAGTTATGGTGGCTGGAGTAACTCTGTAAAGCAGGCATACTGCAGCCATTGCTAGTATTTTGTAACTGAAGAATAAACCCACCATAACATAAACTGTTTATAATGAAGGGATGTTATTGTAACATCGCTGAGTCCAGCACACAGAACCCAGGGGATTTACCATTACTGACATTATTATAGCATTGCTGAGTCCAGCACAGAACCCAGGGGATTTACCATCACTGACATTATTATAGCATTGCTGAGTCCAGCACACAGAACCCAGGGGATTCACCATTACTGACATTATTATAGCATTGCTGAGTCCAGCACAGAACCCAGGGGATTTACCATCACTTACATTATTGTAACATCGCTGAGTCCAGCACACAGAACCCAGGGGATTTACCATCACTGACATTATTATAGCATTGCTGAGTCCAGCACACAGAACCGAGGGGATTCACCATTACTGACATTATTATAGCATTGCTGAGTCCAGCACACAGAACCCAGGGGATTTACCATCACTGACATTATTATAGCATTGCTGAGTCCAGCACAGAACCCAGGGGATTTACCACCACTGACATTATTATAGCATTGCTGAGTCCAGCACAGAACCCAGGGGATTCACCATTACTGACATTATTATAGCATTGCTGAGTCCGGCACAGAACCCAGGGGATTTACCATCACTGACATTATTGTAACATCGCTGAGTCCAGCACACAGAACCCAGGGGATTTACCATCACTGACATTATTATAGCATTGCTGAGTCCAGCACACAGAACCCAGGGGATTCACCATTACTGACATTATTATAACATTGCTGAGTCCAGCACACAAAACCCAGGGGATTCACCATTACTGACATTATTATAGCATTGCTGAGTCCAGCACAGAACCCAGGGGATTTACCATCACTGACATTATTATAGCATTGCTGAGTCCAGCACAGAACCCAGGGGATTCACCATTACTGACATTATTATAGCATTGCTGAGTCCAGCACAGAACCCAGGGGATTTACCATCACTGACATTATTGTAACATCGCTGAGTCCAGCACACAGAACCCAGGGGATTCACCATTACTGACATTATTATAGCATTGCTGAGTCCAGCACAGAACCCAGGGGATTTACCATCACTGACATTATTGTAACATCGCTGAGTCCAGCACACAGAACCCAGGGGATTCACCATTACTGACATTATTATAGCATTGCTGAGTCCAGCACACAGAACCCAGGGGATTCACCATTACTGACATTATTATAGCATTGCTGAGTCCAGCACACAGAACCCAGGGGATTCACCATCACTGACATTATTATAGCATTGCTGAGTCCAGCACACAGAACCCAGGGGATTTACCATTACTGACATTATCATAACATTTCTGAGTCCAGCACACAGAACCCAGGGGATTCACCATTACTGACATTATTATAGTATTGCTGAGTACAGCAGAGAACCCAGGGGATTTACCATTACTGACATTATCATAACATTGCCGAGTCAAGCACACAGAACCCAGGGGATTTACCATCACTGACATTATTATAGCATTGCTGAGTCCAGCACACAGAACCCAGAGGATTTACCATTACTGACATTATCATAACATTGCCGAGTCCAGCACACAGAACCCAGGGGATTTACCATCACTGACATTATTATAGCATTGCTGAGTCCAGTACAGAACCCAGGGGATTTACCATTACTGACATTATCATAACATTGCTGAGTCCAGCACACAGAACCCAGGGGATTCACCATCACTGACATTATTATAGCATTGCTGAGTCCAGTACAGAACCCAGGGAATTTACCATTACTGACATTATCATAACATTGCTGAGTCCAGCACACAGAACCCAGGGGATTCACCATCACTGACATTATCATAACATTGCTGAGTCCAGCACACAGAACCCAGGGGATTTACCATCACTGACATTATTATAGCATTGCTGAGTCCAGCAGAGAACCCAGGGGATTTACCATTACTGACATTATCATAACATTGCTGAGTCCAGCACACAGAACCCAGGGGATTTACCATCACTGACATTATTATAGCATTGCTGAGTCCAGTACAGAACCCAGGGGATTTACCATTACTGACATTATCATAACATTGCTGAGTCCAGCACACAGAACCCAGGGGATTCACCATCACTGACATTATTATAGCATTGCTGAGTCCAGTACAGAACCCAGGGGATTTACCATTACTGACATTATCATAACATTGCTGAGTCCAGCACACAGAACCCAGGGGATTCACCATCACTGACATTATCATAACATTGCTGAGTCCAGCACACAGACCCCAGGGGATTTACCATCACTGACATTATTATAGCATTGCTGAGTCCAGCAGAGAACCCAGGGGATTTACCATTACTGACATTATCATAACATTGCTGAGTCCAGCACACAGAACCCAGGGGATTCACCATCACTGACATTATTATAGCATTGCTGAGTCCAGTACAGAACCCAGGGGATTTACCATTACTGACATTATCATAACATTGCTGAGTCCAGCACACAGAACCCAGGGGATTCACCATCACTGACATTATCATAACATTGCTGAGTCCAGCACACAGAACCCAGGGGATTCACCATCACTGACATTATTATAGCATTGCTGAGTCCAGCACACAGAACCCAGGGGATTTACCATTACTGACATTATCATAACATTGCCGAGTCCAGCACACAGAACCCAGGGGATTTACCATTACTGACATTATTATAGCATTGCTGAGTCCAGCACACAGAACCCAGGGGATTTACCATTACTGACATTATTATAGCATTGCTGAGTCCAGCACAGAACCCAGGGGATTTACCATCACTGACATTATTATAGAATTGCTGAGTCCAGCACACAGAACCCAGGGGATTCACCATTACTGACATTATTATAGCATTGCTGAGTCCAGCACAGAACCCAGGGGATTTACCATCACTTACATTATTGTAACATCGCTGAGTCCAGCACACAGAACCCAGGGGATTTACCATCACTGACATTATTATAGCATTGCTGAGTCCAGCACACAGAACCCAGGGGATTCACCATTACTGACATTATTATAGCATTGCTGAGTCCAGCACACAGAACCCAGGGGATTCACCATTACTGACATTATTATAGCATTGCTGAGTCCAGCACAGAACCCAGGGGATTCACCATTACTGACATTATTATAGCATTGCTGAGTCCAGCACAGAACCCAGGGGATTTACCATCACTGACATTATTGTAACATCGCTGAGTCCAGCACACAGAACCCAGGGGATTTACCATCACTGACATTATTATAGCATTGCTGAGTCCAGCACACAGAACCCAGGGGATTCACCATTACTGACATTATTATAACATTGCTGAGTCCAGCACACAGAACCCAGGGGATTCACCATTACTGACATTATTATAGCATTGCTGAGTCCAGCACAAAACCCAGGGGATTTACCATCACTGACATTATTATAGCATTGCTGAGTCCAGCACAGAACCCAGGGGATTCACCATTACTGACATTATTATAGCATTGCTGAGTCCAGCACAGAACCCAGGGGATTTACCATCACTGACATTATTGTAACATCGCTGAGTCCAGCACACAGAACCCAGGGGATTTACCATCACTGACATTATTATAGAATTGCTGAGTCCAGCACACAGAACCCAGGGGATTCACCATTACTGACATTATTATAGCATTGCTGAGTCCAGCACAGAACCCAGGGGATTTACCATCACTTACATTATTGTAACATCGCTGAGTCCAGCACACAGAACCCAGGGGATTTACCATCACTGACATTATTATAGCATTGCTGAGTCCAGCACACAGAACCCAGGGGATTCACCATTACTGACATTATTATAGCATTGCTGAGTCCAGCACACAGAACCCAGGGGATTCACCATTACTGACATTATTATAGCATTGCTGAGTCCAGCACAGAACCCAGGGGATTCACCATTACTGACATTATTATAGCATTGCTGAGTCCAGCACAGAACCCAGGGGATTTACCATCACTGACATTATTGTAACATCGCTGAGTCCAGCACACAGAACCCAGGGGATTTACCATCACTGACATTATTATAGCATTGCTGAGTCCAGCACACAGAACCCAGGGGATTCACCATTACTGACATTATTATAACATTGCTGAGTCCAGCACACAGAACCCAGGGGATTCACCATTACTGACATTATTATAGCATTGCTGAGTCCAGCACAGAACCCAGGGGATTTACCATCACTGACATTATTATAGCATTGCTGAGTCCAGCACAGAACCCAGGGGATTCACCATTACTGACATTATTATAGCATTGCTGAGTCCAGCACAGAACCCAGGGGATTTACCATCACTGACATTATTGTAACATTGCTGAGTCCAGCACACAGAACCCAGGGGATTTACCATCACTGACATTATTATAGCATTGCTGAGTCCAGCACACAGAACCCAGGGGATTCGCCATTACTGACATTATTATAGCATTGCTGAGTCCAGCACACAGAACCCAGGGGATTTACCATCACTGACATTATTATAGCATTGCTGAGTCCAGCACAGAACCCAGGGGATTCACCATTACTGACATTATTATAGCATTGCTGAGTCCAGCACAGAACCCAGGGGATTTACCATCACTGACATTATTGTAACATCGCTGAGTCCAGCACACAGAACCCAGGGGATTCACCATTACTGACATTATTATAGCATTGCTGAGTCCAGCACAGAACCCAGGGGATTTACCATCACTGACATTGTTGTAACATCGCTGAGTCCAGCACACAGAACCCAGGGGATTCACCATTACTGACATTATTATAGCATTGCTGAGTCCAGCACACAGAACCCAGGGGATTCACCATTACTGACATTATTATAGCATTGCTGAGTCCAGCACACAGACCCCAGGGGATTCACCATCACTGACATTATTATAGCATTGCTGAGTCCAGCACACAGAACCCAGGGGATTTACCATTACTGACATTATCATAACATTGCTGAGTCCAGCACACAGAACCCAGGGGATTCACCATTACTGACATTATTATAGCATTGCTGAGTCCAGCAGAGAACCCAGGGGATTTACCATTACTGACATTATCATAACATTGCCGAGTCCAGCACACAGAACCCAGGGGATTTACCATCACTGACATTATTATAGCATTGCTGAGTCCAGCACACAGAACCCAGAGGATTTACCATTACTGACATTATCATAACATTGCCGAGTCCAGCACACAGAACCCAGAGGATTTACCATTACTGACATTATCATAACATTGCTGAGTCCAGCACACAGACCCCAGGGGATTCACCATCACTGACATTATTATAGCATTGCTGAGTCCAGCACACAGAACCCAGGGGATTTACCATTACTGACATTATCATAACATTGCTGAGTCCAGCACACAGAACCCAGGGGATTCACCATTACTGACATTATTATAGCATTGCTGAGTCCAGCAGAGAACCCAGGGGATTTACCATTACTGACATTATCATAACATTGCCGAGTCCAGCACACAGAACCCAGGGGATTCACCATCACTGACATTATTATAGCATTGCTGAGTCCAGCACACAGAACCCAGGGGATTCACCATCACTGACATTATTATAGCATTGCTGAGTCCAGCACACAGAACCCAGAGGATTTACCATTACTGACATTATCATAACATTGCCGAGTCCAGCACACAGAACCCAGGGGATTCACCATCACTGACATTATTATAGCATTGCTGAGTCCAGTACAGAACCCAGGGGATTTACCATTACTGACATTATCATAACATTGCTGAGTCCAGCACACAGAACCCAGGGGATTCACCATCACTGACATTATTATAGCATTGCTGAGTCCAGCACACAGAACCCAGGGGATTTACCATCACTGACATTATTATAGCATTGCTGAGTCCAGCAGAGAACCCAGGGGATTTACCATTACTGACATTATCATAACATTGCTGAGTCCAGCACACAGAATCCAGGGGATTTACCATCACTGACATTATTATAGCATTGCTGAGTCCAGCACACAGAACCCAGGGGATTTACCATTACTGACATTATCATAACATTGCCGAGTCCAGCACACAGAACCCAGGGGATTTACCATCACTGACATTATTATAGCATTGCTGAGTCCAGCAGAGAACCCAGGGGATTTACCATTACTGACATTATCATAACATTGCTGAGTCCAGCACAGAACCCAGGGGATTTACCATTACTGAAATTATCATAACATTGCTGAGTCCAGCACACAGAACCCAGGGGATTTACCATTACTGACATTATCATAACATTGCTGAGTCCAGCACACAGAACCCAGGGGATTCACCATTACTGACATTATTATAGCATTGCTGAGTCCAGCAGAGAACCCAGGGGATTTACCATTACTGACATTATCATAACATTGCTGAGTCCAGCACACAGAACCCAGGGGATTTACCATCACTGACATTATTATAGCATTGCTGAGTCCAGCACACAGAACCCAGGGGATTTACCATTACTGACATTATCATAACATTGCTGAGTCCAGCACACAGAACCCAGGGGATTTACCATCACTGACATTATTATAGCATTGCTGAGTCCAGTACAGAACCCAGGGGATTTACCATTACTGACATTATCATAACATTGCCGAGTCCAGCACACAGAACCCAGGGGATTTACCATTACTGACATTATTATAGCATTGCTGAGTCCAGCAGAGAACCCAGGGGATTTACCATTACTGACATTATTATAGCATTGCTGAGTCCAGCACACAGAACCCAGGGGATTCACCATTACTGACATTATAATAGCATTGCTGAGTCCAGCACAGAACCCAGGGGATTTACCATTACTGACATTATCATAACATTGCTGAGTCCAGCACACAGAACCCAGGGGATTTACCATCACTGACATTATTATAGCATTGCTGAGTCCAGCACAGAACCCAGGGGATTCACCATTACTGACATTATTATAGCATTGCTGAGTCCAGCAGAGAACCCAGAGGATTTACCATTACTGACATTATCATAACATTGCTGAGTCCAGCACACAGAACCCAGGGGATTTACCATCACTGACATTATTATAGCATTGCTGAGTCCAGCACAGAACCCAGGGGATTTACCATTACTGACATTATTATAACATTGCTGAGTCCAGCACACAGAGCCCAAGGGATTTACCATTACTGCAATTGCTTGTAGTGTTACCGGGTTCAGAAGACAGAACCCAGAAAATGGGTTCTGAACCCAGAAAACTATCTGAGTTACTTTTAGCTTTGCTGAGTTCAGCAGACAGAATTAGTGGAATTCATAGTCCGTCAAACTTTTCATAATATGTACTGAGTTCATCAGACAGAACCAAGTTACAAAGTGCATTCCACACAGCACTGCTGAATTCAGTAGATATCCATATCAGAGGCGGCTTTCTAATTAGGCGATTTCGGCGGCCGCCTAAGGCCTTGCATCAGTGACTGAGGACCCGACACCAGGAGGGGGCCTTCCGGGTGCAAGGCCCCTCCTGACTGCCCAGCCAGCCACCGCAGACACTGGTCTGCAGCTCTACAGTGTTTAGAGCTGCAGACCATGTGTCTCGCGAGAACTGGCCAATCAGAGCGTTGCCGCAGGTTACCACGGCAACGCTCTGACAGGTTTCGCGAGATACTGCGGAGCTGCAGACCGGATGTAATGGCCACCGGACCACCAGGGAGCCCACCGAACCACCAGGCAGCCCACACTGGACCACCAGGGAATAAAAAAAGGTTTTTAGTCATCCCCCCATCACCCCCCTCTCCCTTTCACCATCACCCCCCTCTCCCTCTACTAACATTGTATCCAGTAAACCAAACACATTACACTCAGTGCTTGCTCAGTATCCCCAGCATTGCTGAATTCATTACAAGCTAATTACTCCCAACATTGATGAGTGCAGTATGTAGAACCTATGGCATTTATTACAGGCTGAGTAACTCACCGCGTTGTTGATAGACTAGTGCAAAATGTTGTTTGGCCAAATCAGTCCATTTAGCTTTTCGGTTCAGATCAATTTCAATCGTGTACTTGCTTCAGGAAAAAAAAATCTGATAAACCAAAAGGGACGCAAAAATGGACCAATCAGTGCACTGGAAAAACTTACATAATATTATGTATATATTTAGCAGATTGTGCACATTTTCCTGCCATTTGGTTTACATAATTTCAATCGTATGCATTTATTAAATATTTGATGTATACATACACTGATCAGCCACAACAATAAAACCCCTGGCCTAATATTGTGTGGATCCCCCTTGTGCTGCCAAAACAGCTCTGACACATAGAGACATGGATTCCAGACCTCTGAACGTGTCCTGTGCTATCTGGCACCAAGACATTAGCAGCAGATCCTATAAATCCTGCAAGTTGCGAGGTAGAGCCTCCATGGATCGGATTTGTTGTTTCTGCACATCCCATAAATGCACAATCGGATTCAGATCTGGGGAATTTAGATGCCAAGGTAACACATTGAGCTCTTTGTCATGTTCCTCAAACTATTCCTGAACAGTTTTTGCAGTGTGACAGGGACAGGGTGCATTATCCTGCTGAAAGAGGCCGCTGCCGTTAGGGAGCACCATTGCCATGAAGGGATGTACGTGATCTGCAGCAATCTCTGTCCAGGTAGGTGGTACGTGTCCAAGTAACCTCCACATGAATGCCAGATTTCAAGGTCTCCCAGAATAATATTGCCCAGAACATAACACTGCCTCCACCAGCCTGCCTTCTACAAATTGCTCTCATCTCTTCTCCGGGTAAACGATGCACACACCCGACCACCCACCTGATCTAAAATAAATGTGACTGGTCAGACTATGCAACATTCTTCCATTGCTCCATGGTCTAGATCTGATGTCACGTACCCATTAAAGGTGCTTTTGGTGGTGGACTAGCCTTCTCTTCCCATGTGTATCAATGAGCCTCAGGTTCCCATGACCCTGACCCGGTTCACTGGTTGTGCTTCTTGTCCAATTTTAGTAGGTACTACTTAGTGTCTCTCAGCATTGCCAAATTCAGTGGTAGGATCTATAGAATGTACACCTCGCTGAGATACTAACTACACTCTGAGTCCAGCAGGTAGAACACGTTTGTGCCCCCTCTCAATGATCTGATTAACATACATGACCAATGCACAAAATGGTGGCTACTTTGTGTGGTGGACAGGGCCGGATTAACATAGGGGCTGATGGAGCTGCAGCTCCAGGCCCAGGCCCATGGAATAGGCCCATTGATTTAAAAAAAAAAAAAAAAAAATTTTTTTTTTTTTTTTACATTTTTTTTTTCACACACACACACACACTACTCTTAGGGATTCCACCTTTCTTTTATTTTATTGGCACAGCCAGTATTTGAGGCTGCCTGGCTGGTGCCAATATTGCAGTGATACTGGCAATACAAATGCTGGTATTTTTCTCAGTATAAACAAGAGATTACTCTGCAATACCAGCACTGGCCAGTAGGGGTCGCTGTATGTGGAGACAGGCAGGGATAGGAAGTTCCAGTATATCCTTCCCTGCCTATCTCTACTCACTGATCTGCAGGGGTGCAGCTACAGAGAGTCCAGACAGCAACACCCACCCTGCAGAGACAGCCTACAGCTCAGCGAAGTAAGGAATGGGGGAAAGGATGGAAGGAGACATACACTGAGGCACTAAGGGACACTGGGAGACATTATGGCAGACACTGAGACACTAAGGGACATTGGGAGACATTATGACACAGACACATGGGGACACAGTGTGCCTAGTCTCCCAGTGACCCCTAGTCTCCCAGTGCCCCCAGTCTGCCAGTGTCTCACTGTCTCCATGTCTCCTAGTGCCTCCATGTCTCCCAGTGCCTCAAGTGTCTCAATGTCTCCAAGCTAGTGTCCCTGGTGTCTGTGGCCATGGTGTCTCAGTGTCCCCATGTCTCAATGTCCCCATGTCCCCCAGCCAGTGTCTCTAGTGTCTGTGTCCCTGGTGTCTGCGTCCCCATGTCTTCAAGTGTCCCCTATTTTCCCAGTGTCCCCATGTGTCCCAGCCAGAGTCCCCTAGTCTCCCAGTGTCACTGGTGTCTCCATGTCCCTAGGTCTCCCCGTGTCCCCAGGTCTCCCCATCTTCCTAGTGTCCTAGTGACATGGGGACCCTGGGATACATGGGGACACAGGGAGACATAGGGCATTGAGACACTGTGATACATAGGATCACTGGGAGACCTGGGGACACGACACTAGGGGACACTGGGAGACATGGGGCAATGAGACACTGATACATAGGAACACTGAGACCTGGAGTTATCAACACATGGGGGCACTGAGTCGTGAGGGCAATGGGAAGCATGGGGGGCACTGGGAGGAATCCATCTATACAGCAGAATCAAACTAAGTAGTTTTTTGGTGATTTTACAGCATTTTCTCTTATGTCACTCCTTGTGATTTACATCATGTGATGTCACCCATACATATTTAATTATGCAAATTTGTAAGGCCGGTATGTTTTTTCCAAGAAAGGTGGCAACCCTAACTACTTTTCACATACTCTTACTTAAGTATGGAAACTTAAGAGGGATGCATGGAAATAAAACTTGTGTGGACAGGCTGACAGTGAATATAGTTAAAGGGACACTATAGTCACCAGAACAACTGCAGCTTATTGAACTTGTTCTGGTGAGTAGAATCATTACTGTCAGGCTTTTTGCTGTAAACACTGTCTTTTCAGAGAAAATGCAGTCTTTACATTACAGCCTAGTGATAACTTCACTGGCCACTCCTCAGATGGCTGTTACAGATCCTTCCTGTGTCATGGTTGCCTAAAATGCATCCAAACATTCAGTGTCTCCTCCCTTTGCATGCAGACACTGAACTTTCCTCATAGAGATTCATTAATTCAATTCATCTCTCTAAGGAGATGCTGATTGGCCAGGGCTGTGTTTGAATCATGCTGGCTCTGACCTGACTCTTTGTCAGTCTCAGCCAATCCTGTGATTGGATCGGGCCACCACTTCTAATGATGTCAGCAGACTGCTTTTTTATGAGGCAAACAGCATGCAGAGTTACAGCTTCAGGCTTGAATATAGTAAGATTTTGCTATATTTATGGAGGCATGATGGGCCCAGGGGGGCTAGATGGTGGTGTTAACACTATAGGGTCATGAATTCATGTTTGTGTTCCTGACCCTATAGTGATCATTTAAGGTAATGCTGACTTTGGTCTCTCTAACACTATGGCATGTTCCCTTTCTTCTACACTCACTACATACAGCTTTTCTCTGTCCCAGACTATATACCAGGAGCTTCTGCCTGCTAGTAAGAAGGTAAGGAGACAAGTGGACCAGCGATTGCTAGGGGACAGTCCTTAGAAAGCGCTGAGCGAGCGCATCATTAGATGCATTTATGCCAAGCTCAGGGTGCTGCCTGCATAGTATGCCCTTAGTTGGCCAGCTGCATGATTGGCAGGTAGCCTGACATGCATTCATGCCAGGTTGGCCTTCTAATTCTTTGTGCAGACGTGTCCTCTTTTTGGGCATGTTCGCCCCTTTTGGCAGGTTACGTGATTTGTGTCAGTGGCACACCCTTTTACCGTGCCCATTGACTTCCTGCTTGATTGGACACTGCTGTTGGGGGTTATGGATTTACTTGAAAGATGAAAACATAAATTAGAGAGATTAGCATAGAGTGTTTGTTTTCTTATAGCTGCTTTTTTCTTTCTCTCCAGCACCATCTCCATCAGATACGTGACGCTTGGGAGTGTTTTACTGTTTTTGGTCGATATCATTCTGTAATTGGGCCCGTCATAATTGTCAGCACCAGGCCCACTGGGCTCTTAATCTGGCCCTGGTGGTGGATAAGAACATCTACCATTTTGAAAGTGCTTGGTTCTGGCTGGGAGAGGTTCACATGGAGATACTCAGTGGCAGAACTATTGCGGTCGCAGGGGTGGCAGCTGCGACCGGGCCCGTCACTCCAGGAGACCCGGCTGCCCTGCGGACCCCTGCGACCGTGGGTCCAGCCGGCTAAGTAATGCGTCCCCGGCTCGTGCAATGTAACCACTTGACATCCCAGAGGCTTCTGAACTATATTTCCCATGATGTCCTCCAGCCTAAAATTCAGCATATCTGATAGATGTGAGTCATAGTATCTATGAAGTGAATTATTAGCTATACACATATCAGATCTTAATGTTTCCTTTTGTGTGTCGGTGTATATATTACAGCACTTGTTCATTGTTAACTGCATATTGTTCTGTCGAACTGATATCACTGATTCCACTTAAACCCACATACTGCTACTGCAGTGATCCATTTCGAGATAGACCGGCACCCCCTAGGGGCACGTTACTGCATGGCACCATGTACAAGAGGAAATTAGATTTTGCTGCAATATTTGTATCGGTTAACTTAATTTCACATTATTTTTCTTTCTGATAGGTAGTATTATAATTATTTTTTCACACTTTATGTATTAGCATTTAATTTCTGACAAAGGGAATGGGACACATTATAAGTCTTGATTTTATGACTTTATTAACACACATCATCCTGAAAACTAAAATTTCAAGTAGGAAGCAATCACAATTCTGAAAAGTAATGAAGTCCGATTTCTCTTCCTTAGAACTGCCCTTAAAGTAAAAAAAAACAAAACTCTCTGTAACTTAAGGTTCACCAACATCTGGCTTTATAATTAAAATGAGACAGGATAAAGATAACCCCTGTTTTAATACATTATAAATACAATGCATTAAAAAAGTAAACTACAAAGCACAAAAAAAAAGAATGAAAAGGAACCTTTAAATTTGCAGTATTTACAGCTTCTGCAGTGAGCTCAAACTCATTCGGTTCAATGAAGTCTGAACGTCTCCCATAAACTAACCCAGTGACAGATTCAACCAGGAGAATCAACCAATCAGAAGATGCTTTAGGTGGCATTACTGTTATTGAATAACCACATTCCCAGTTACTCCTCCATAATGAATGCGTGCATCTGGCCATTTGAAGTATTGGTGCGATGAATGTGTTTAATGTGTGGTTTTATAAGAAAAGTTTTTTTTTGTTTTTTTACATTCTTTAGTCCTGCCGGGATTTGCATGTTATTTCATTGAGATGTTTGTGTGTCTCTCATTTTCCGCCCCCATGTTTGTGTTTGCAGTACGATTCCTGGATCACTCTCACCGTGTAATGTCAGTGAAAGGACAGGGACATTTGTTAGCATCCTAAGAGCTTCCCTTCCTTACAGGGAACGTTTGTACAGCTTAACATCCTGTTTATCGCAAAGGCGTGATATAACTTCAGATTTTAGATGGACGCCTCCAATTATACCATGAGGACACTCTTCACAAGTGGAAGTCAATACATCCACGGAAAAAACACACATCCACGGAAAATGTAATTAATACCAGGAAGTATTGCAGCAAGCGGCATCCAGAGGGGACGTGGCCAAGCCAAGGGTTTAATGTGCTGCGATCCTGCGTCCCACACAGCGCTGAGTGTAACACAAGATATACAATACTGCCACAGGCTGCCAAAAATATACTTCAAGGAATTAACGGCTTTCAGAAACTCAGAATGTCCAAAGCAACTCAGTAATCAGATGGCATTTTATCCGACAGAAGGAGTTATTCACTAAACAATGAATCGGATAAAAAATATATATATATGTTAAGACACTCACAGCTCAAATAGATGAAACCGCCGTTTAGTCGATAATCCCCCTTTCCAGAGACACAGGCTCTGCACGGCTGACCGCCAAACTCCCGAACAGAGTGTAAGGGAATGCGGTAAATCCACGAACATAAAATCAGCCGAACTCCTTCCACGGCTAAAACAGGCGAAATAAATCCTTCCAAGTAGCAATCCCCCCAAACACGAGACCAAGCTCCGTCTTGAGGTAAAAACAGGAATCTGTTTAATGAGGGCTACCTGCCCCTGTATTTATGCAGGTCTCCCACCTGGTGGGCACTCCCCTAGGGGACCAGGTGGGAGACTGGGACATATATTGTACAGTGGCCAATCGCAGTGGCCCAGTTGTAAACACTCCCCTTTACATAAGTAAATCCCTCCTCTCGATCCTGGAGATAATTGGAAAGGAATCTAATTATCTCCAGGGATAGAGGCAAATCGCCATTTTATACACGACTGTAAAAACACATAAAAATATCTAACTACACAAATACCGAATACATGGGCTTCGTGCAACGTATCCCCACCCTGCATACGGTTAGAATGGAGAGGTGTCTGCGGTTAACCACAACGTTCTAATTGGGGCCAAGAGGTTAACCAGCAGCACACTTCTCTCCTGGGTGGCCGTCCGTTCGGTAGTTTTAATCTGTATATTCTGAAACAATGAACAGGGGCATACGGACAGGCAATTACACGAAAAAGGGGCAAACAGACGAAACAGCAGTCTCAGATGATACAGATGGATCTGTCACAATATATATATAAAACCAAGGGGCTGCACTCACCTGAACTATATCTATATCTGGGATATAGTTATTTACTAACCCTGTATATCTGGGATATAGCTATTTACTAACCCTGTATATCTGGGATACAGCTATTTACTAACCCTGTATATCTGGGATACAGCTATTTACTAACCCTGTATATCTGGGATATAGCTATTTACTAACCCTGTATATCTGGGATATAGCTATTTACTAACCCTGTATATCTGGGATACAGCTATTTACTAACCCTGTATATCTGGGATATAGCTATTTACTAACCCTGTATATCTGGGATATAGCTATTTACTAACCCTGTATATCTGGGATATAGCTATTTACTAACCCTGTATATCTGGGATATAGCTCTTTACTAACCCTGTATATCTGGGATATAGCTATTTACTAAACCTGTATATCTGGGATACAGCTATTTACTAACCCTGTATATATGGGATACAGCTCTATACTAACCCTGTATATCTGAGATATAGCGATTTACTAACCCTGTATATCTGGGATACAGCTATTTACTAACCCTGTATATCTGGGATATAGCTATTTACTAACCCTGTATATATGGGATACAGCTCTATACTAACCCTGTATATCTGGGATATAGCTATTTACTAACCCTGTATATCTGGGATATAGCTCTGTACTACCCCTGTATATCTGGGATAGAGCTATTTACTAACCCTGTATATCTGGGATATAGCTATTTACCAACCCTGTATATCTGGGATAGAGCTATTTACTAACCCTGTATATCTGGGATACAGCTCTTTACTAACCCTGTATATCTGGGATATAGCTATTTACTGACCCTGTATATCTGGGATAGAGCTATTTACTAACCCTGTATATCTGGGATACAGCTCTTTACTAACCCTGTATATCTGGGATATAGCTATTTACTGACCCTGTATACAGGGGCGGGCTGGGCCGGGGGGCAGGGAGGCAATTGCCCCCCAGGCCGCCCAAAATTCTTTTAGGACCGGCCACGGCGGGCCGGCCCTTTAAATGCTGCAGCCGCCGAGCGCTCTGTAAAGAGCGCTCAGACGGCTGCAGCAGCTTCTCCCCTCCCTCCGCTCCCCTGTAGCGTGGCCGAGCCGGTCTCCGGTCCGCGGTCCCGGCCGGAGTGATGGGAAGGTGCACACTTCCTGTCAGTCCGGCCGGTTACAGGAAACAGAAACTCCTGTTCCGCACGGAGTTCCTGTTTCCTGTAACCGGCCGGACTGACAGGAAGTGCACACTCAGTGTGCACCTTCCCATCACTCCGGCCGGGCACTGCGGACCGGAAAGCAGCTCGGCCACGCTACAGGGGAGGGGGTAAGAAGAAGGGAGGGGGGGGAGTAAGAAGAAGGGAGGGGGGAGTAAGAAGAGGGGAGGGGGGGAGTAAGAAGAGGGGAGGGGGGGGAGTAAGAAGAGGGGAGGGGGGAGTAATAAGAGGGGAGGGGGGGAGTAAGAAGAGGGGAGGGGGGGAAGTAAGAAGAGGGGGTAAATAAGAAGAGGGGAGGGGGGAATAAGAAGAGGGGAGGGGGGAATAAGAAGAGGGGGGAGTAAGAAGAGGGGAGGGGGGTGAGGGGAGGGGGGGAGTAAGAAGAGGGGGAGAGTGAGGGGGGAGTAAGAGGAGGGGGGAGTAAGAAGAGGGGAGGGGGAGTTAGAAGAGGGGAGGGGAAGAGTAAGAGGGGATGGGGAGTAAGAAGAGGGGAGGGGGAGTAAGAAGAGGGGAGGGGGGAGTAAGACGAGGGGAGGGGGAGTTAGAAGAGGGGAGGGGAAGAGTAAGAGGGGATGGGGAGTAAGAAGAGGGGAGGGGGGAGTAAGAAGAGGGGATGGGGAGTAAGAAGAGGGGAGGGGGAGAGTAAGAGGGGATGGGGAGTAAGAAGAGGGGAGGGGGAGGTGGAGAGTGAGGTGGGGAGGGGGGAGTAAGAGGAGGTGGGGAGTAAGAAGAGGGGAGGGGGGAGTAAGAAGAGGGGATGGGGAGTAAGTAGAGGGGAGGGGGAGAGTAAGAGGGGATGGGGAGTAAGAAGAGGGGAGGGGGGAGTAAGAAGAAGGGATGGGGAGTAAGAAGAGGGGAGGGGGAGAGTAAGAGGGGATGGGGAGTAAGAAGAGGGGAGGGGGAGGTGGAGAGTGAGGTGGGAGTAAGAGGAGGTGGGGAGTAAGAAGAGGGGAGGGGGGTAAGAAGAAGGGGGGAGTAAGAAGAGGGGAGGGGGAGAGTAAGAAGAGGGGGGGAGAGTAAGAGGGGAGGGGGGAGTTAGAGGTGGGGGGGAGTAAGAAGAGGGGAGGGGGAGTAAGAGGAGGTGGGGAGTAAGAAGAAGGGGGAGTAAGAAGAAGTGGGAGTAAGAAGAAGGGGGAGTAAGAAGAGGGAGGGGGGAGTAAGAGGGGAGGGGAGGAGTAAGAGGAGGGGGGAGTAAGAAGAGGGGAGGGGGGAGTAAGAAGAGGGGAGGGGGGAGTAAGAAGAGGGGAGGGGGAGTAAGAAGAGGGGAGGGGGGTAAGAAGAGGGGTGGAGTAAGAAGAAGGGAGGGGGAGTAAGAGGGGAGGGGGGAGTAAGAAGAGGGGAGGGGGAGTAAGAAGAGGGGAGGTGGAGTAAGAAGAGGGGGGAGTAAGAAGAGGGGAGGGGGAGTAAGAAGAAGAGAGGGAGGGGGAGTAAGAAGAGGGAGAGGGGGAATAAGTAGAGGGAGAGGGAGAATAAGTAGAGGGGGAGGGTGGAGTAAGAAGAGGGGGCAGTAAGAAGGAGGGGAGATAAGAAGAGGGGGAGGTGGAGTAAGAAGAGTGAGAGGGGGAATAAGAAGAGGGGGAGGGAGGAGTAAGAAGGAGGGGAGATAAGAAAAATAAGGGGTTGAGTAAGAAGAGGGGGGAGTAAGAAGGAGGGGAGATAAGAAAAAGAGAGGGGAAAGAAGAAGAAGGGGAAGTAAGAAGAAGAGGGGGGAGTAAGAAGAAGAGGGGGAAGGGGAGTAAGAAGAGGGGGGAGTAAGAAGGAGGGGAGATAAGAAAAATTGGGGGTAAGAAGAAGGGGGAGTAAGAAAAAGAGTGGGGAGTAAGAAAAAGAGTGGGGAGTAAGAAGAGTGGGGAGTAAAAAGTAGAGGGGGAAGTAAGAAGAAAAGGGGGAAGTAAGAAGAAGAGGGGGGAGTAAGAAGAAGAGGGGGGAGTAAGAAGAAGAGGGGGGAGTAAGAAGAAGGGGGTAAGAAGAAGGGGGATGTAAGAAGAAGAAGAGGGGGTAAGAAGAAGAAGAGGGGGTAAGAAGAAGAAGGGGGAGTAAGAAGAAGTAGGAGGGTTAAGAAGTTCTAAGGGACAGAAGGGACAGCTCTATAGGACAGGGGGCAAGACAGGGAGCTCTTTCACACTATGCGCACACACACACACACACACACACAATGCATCCCTATACATACACAGAAACACACAATGCATCCCTATACACACAGAAACACAACATGCTTCCCTTACACACAGAGAAACACACAATGCATCCATTACACACACACACACAATGCAACCCTTGCACACAAAGACAATGCATCCTTTGCACACATACACAGAAACAGACAATGCAAACACACACACACTGCTTTTCTTACATACACACAGAAACACAATGCATCTCTTACACTCAATGCACACACATACAGACACACACCTTGCATCCCTTACGCATACAAACACAGATTCACACAATGCATCCCTTACACACAACCAGAAACACATAATACATCCCTTATACACAAATACACACTGCTTCCACTACACACAAGCACACTGCATCACCTGCACAAACTGGTATCCCTATACACTACATACCATAAGCACACATATTAGATCCTCTACAATAACACATAACACATCCCCTACACACTCCACTCCCTGTGAGTGAACTCATGGGTGGGTGGAACATATAAGTGGACTTATGAGTGGGCCTTATGGGCATACCCACCGTCAGGCCCTAGGGCCCAGACCTTGAGCCCAAAAAATGGAACTGCTTCTAATTCTCCCAGAACGTTGAATTTTGTGACCACAGTTGCAAACAGCCTCCAGAGATCATGTTCTACACCAGATCAGTGGAGCCAAACTGCAGCCCATCATCATCCTCATCTAATTGTAAGTAGGCAATCTAGTATATTATTAGTGACACTAATCTATAATTTACCTCACATTAAAGGGACACTATAGCTTAATGAAGTGGTTGTGGTGTCTATAGCTGGTCCCTGCAGGCTTTTTAATGTAAACACACTCTGTGTGCAGCACTGGCGTTAGTTCATATGGCAGATCATATGGGTGGGGCATTGTGATGTCACATGGGGGGGCGGCAAAATTATTTTGTCTAGGGCGGCAAAAATCCTTGCACCGGCTCTGATCCTACTACTAACCCTGTATATCTGGGATATAGCTATTTACTAACCCTGTATATCTGGGATATAGCTATTTACTAACCCTGTATATCTGGGATATAGCTCTTTACTAACCCTGTATATCTGGGATACAGCTATTTACTAACCCTGTATATCTGGGATATAGCTATTTACTAACCCTGTATATATGGGATACAGCTCTATACTAACCCTGTATATCTGGGATATAGCTATTTACTAACCCTGTATATCTGGGATACAGCTATTTACTAACCCTGTATATCTGGGATATAGCTATTTACTAACCCTGTATATCTGGGATATAGCTCTTTACTAACCCTGTATATCTGGGATATAGCTATTTACTAACCCTGTATATCTGGGATATAGCTATTTACTAACCCTGTATATCTGGGATATAGCTATTTACTAACCCTGTATATATGGGATACAGCTATTTACTAACCCTGTATATCTGGGATACAGCTATTTACTAACCCTGTATATCTGGGATATAGCTATTTACTAACCCTGTATATCTGGGATATAGCTATTTACTAACCCTGTATATCTGGGATATAGCTATTTACTAACACTGTATATCTGGGATATAGCTATTTACTAACCCTGTATATATGGGATATAGCTATTTACTAACCCTGTATATCTGGGATATAGCTATTTACTAACCCTGTATATCTGGGATACAGCTATTTACTAACCCTGTATATATGGGATATAGCTATTTACTAACCCTGTATATCTCGGATATAGCTATTTACTAACCCTGTATATCTGGGATATAGCTATTTACTAACCCTGTATATCTGGGATACAGCTTTTTACTAACCCTGTATATCTGGGATATAGCTATTTACTAACCCTGTATATCTGGGATACAGCTATTTACTAACCCTGTATATCTGGGATATAGCTATTTACTAACCCTGTATATCTGGGATACAGCTTTTTACTAACCCTGTATATCTGGGATATAGCTATTTACTAACCCTGTATATCTGGGATATAGCTCTTTACTAACCCTGTATATCTGGGATATAGCTATTTACTAACCCTGTATATCTGGGATATAGCTATTTACTAACCCTGTATATATGGGATACAGCTCTATACTAACCCTGTATATCTGGGATACAGCTTTTTACTAACCCTGTATATCTGGGATATAGCTATTTACTAACCCTGTATATCTGGGATACAGCTATTTACTAACCCTGTATATCTGGGATATAGCTATTTACTAACCCTGTATATCTGGGATATAGCTATTTACTAACCCTGTGTATCTGGGATATAGCTATTTACTAACCCTGTATATCTGGGATATAGCTATTTACTAACCCTGTATATCTGGGATATAGCTCTTTACTAACCCTGTATATATGTGATATAGCTATTTACTAACCCTGTATATATGTGATATAGCTATTTACGAACCCTGTATATATGTGATATAGCTATTTACTAACCCTGTATATCTGGGATATAGCTCTTTACTAACCCTGTATATCTGGGATATAGCTATTTACGAACCCTGTATATATGTGATATAGCTATTTACTAACCCTGTATATCTGGGATATAGCTCTTTACTAACCCTGTATATCTGGGATATAGCTATTTACTAACCCTGTGTATATGGATATAGCTATTTACTAACCCTGTGTATATGGATATAGCTATTTACTAACCCTGTATACAACCCTGCTTTAAAAACTACGTGTTGATGTCAATAAATCAAAGGCATTGTAAATTGTTGCTGAATGTAGTCTTGTACACTTCATGGCATTGTGGAAACCGTTATATTAAAACCTTTGGTAAGTAAGACATTGCCATCTTGTGGCTACAGATATGAATTGTCTATGTAATATCGGTTAAATGGAAAAAATAAAAATCCCACAGATATTTTTTTTTAAAGTATATCTTGATTCGGTATATTTCAAAAGGATCAAAAAACGATCACAGATTCCATGAACTCACTCAATGACGAGCGATCTCATTACACGCCTCCTTGAGCCGCAATTGGTCGCGGCCATCACATGACCGACTTTCCTGTTTTTACATAAGGGGACCAGGTGAGCGGCTCAATTGATTGCCTCGGACGAAGGGCTTTAGTAGCGCCGAAACGGGCGTCAGTTTACTTTTCATTTCTCACAGCACTTTTGTCTTTTGTTGCACAATGGGTATTTAGTTAGTTAGTAACTATGGGCGATTACTTCAGACTCTAGCAAGTCAGTGGACGCAATTGTAGGACAATCTATTGCCGTACTGGGGGATTTGAAGGGAATATCAGTGTCTTTACACAGGGTGAATGGTTGGCAGCAATAAGCCTTTTCTTCTTGCTATCATTCGTTATAGTCAGTGACTTTGTAATTGACACTTTTCTTTTGGCTGTTGCAAAGTGTGTTGTTTCTAACCCACCCTGTGTAACTTTTCCGTGTAGCAATTTCTATTGCGTCACTGTCACACGGTTAGCAGTTGATCACTACAGTATACCCTTGATAGTGGTTTTGTTTTAGAAGGTTTTTTCATTGCCTTTCTTTGTAGCCATAAGGGACTCATTGCAAATGATATACAGCTATACTAGAGTGATAGTTTTTCAGGTAGCAGTTGTTATATGGTAAATTGGTTATAATTCATTCAACTCAGACTTCCCATAATAGTGGTGCTTTATCTATAGGGCCTCAGAATGCCTTTAATTTTAGCCACAAGAGGTCTAAAGTGGATATATAAGAAGGCGTAGCCTGTAATCATGGGAGGGGTTACTTGGCTATAAAAGCTCATGCCCCCTCCATATCAGAACCGTCACCGCTAGGTTCATTCAGAACTTCTGACTTCCGGTTCCGGTCCACTCACCTCGACCTCGCTTCACGCTGGTCCAGTTACCCGCCTAACCTAACTCCGACTAGGCCTCACCTGGGTGCACCGGCGAGGCTTCCAGGTTTCAGCTCTCCCAGACTGCACTTACACCGCCAGTTCCGCCAGCTCCGGTAACCCGCCAACAGATCTGAAACGCTGAACTCTCACCTCCCCATGACTTCCGGGGTACAGCTCTGGGTCCCGTTCGTATACACGAACCGTAAGTTCACCCGAAATTCGTGACAAACACTCAGCATTCACCCATACGAAATTGTCCGTTTGGGACCACTCACACTATGCATGTGTACTCACCGTTCTTGTGCTAACCTTCGTGCGCTGTTCAGCAAGCCGGTCGTTCGTCATACGAACAAGTCATTCTAAACAAACACTCTATATACACACGGTTGCTCAACTACTTTTAAAAAAACAAAACATTTTAGACATTTTTCGAAATGTATAATTTTATAAATTACAATTTTGGATTAATTATCACTTTTTATGCTACCACTTTATTTTTAATATACAACTATATATTTATTAATATCAATTTATGATTGCTACCTCCAAAAGAGTTGTTTCATAATTCCCTTCCATATATATATATATATAGAAAGTCTACTTTCTTAGACAAGATATTTTGATCTACTTTCCTGTGTAATTGATATTGTATATTATCTATTTTTCTTGCAAAATTTTAACCTTTTCCCTTAATCAATATGGACTTTGTCTTTTTTGCCCACACTTTGAGACTCCATAAACTGGATACGACTACTTTATATTGTGCACACTTTTGGGACACGGACTGATGACGTATCGGAACAAACCAGAAATGACGTCACACCAAGAACCCATCTGTTATTTAACCACGGATCGAGAGGAGACCAGTCAGCATTGAGGAAGACCCCTGAGAGGGTCGAAACTCGTCTGCTGTCATTCTTTCTGGACTTTCATATTTATTTATTATGTTTGTTGATAGCGGTGTCATACTTTGTATTTTACCCTTCTGTTGACACTGCCTTTTTATTTTTAACTTTGTCCCTTATATGTGTCTAATAAATATTAATTTTCTACTTAGCATTTGGACTACTGATCTCTTCAACACCTACCTTGAAGCCTGTATAGGCACCTTTGAACCTCCTCTATAGAGCCTGATAAGGCTCTTTACTGTGTGAGTTGTATTCCACTTGATTTTATGTATGTTTTATATATACAGTGAGCACTATGTGTTTTCCTGCTTAGATTTTTTAGATCGTTCTACTCAACTTGTATTCATCCCTCTGTGCTAAGTATTTATATTTGCTTATGTGTGATCACTTCGGGGTTGTATTACCTATCCATTTACCTTATTATTATTTTAGTGAATGGAGACTGGGTGAGCATCTAATGGAGAATGTAAGGAAGTTCCACAGGAACAGGGCAGCCCTAGAGAAGTCTTGAAGGCTTATAGTAGGAAAAGGAATATAGTACCTACCTGCGGCAAGAGATGTGTGGAATTAATGTGAGTGACTGTGAGAGTAACAAGAAGCAATGGACACCGGACACATTATCTGTATGTGTCTCAACGAAACATGGGAAATCACTGTCGATATTAAGCCCTTTCAGACACAGGCTGTCCAATTCTTAAATTCAATTTTACTCTCTCTGTTTCAGTCCTCTGATACGGTAACTCCCTCGTTTCAATGGTTTAACCTGTTCGAAGGCCATAAATATAAGCTGTGAGACAGAATGTTTGCAATGATCAAAATGTTTGGCTACTGGAGAGGTTTGAGTCACAGTTCATATATTACTTTATGTTCCCCTATTCTTACAGTTAAGGGACGACATGTCTCCCCCATAGTGATGTACCGAAGTGTCCGCCGGCGAACAGTTCCTGGCGAACTTAGCGTGTTCGCGTTCGCCGCCGCGGGCGAACACATGGGCGGTTCGATACGCCCCCTATTCGTGATCATTGGGCAAACTTTGACCCTGTGCCTCTCGGTCAGCAGACACATTCCAGCCAATAAGCAGCACTCCCTCCCTTCCACACCCTCCAACCTTCCTCCCAGCATCCATTTTCGATTCATTCTGAAGCTGCATGCTTAGTGAGAGGAGGGAAAGTTTAGCTGCTGCTGATTAGATAGGGAAATTGATAGCTAGGCTAGGGTATTCAGTGTCCACTACAATCCTGAAGGACTCATCTGATCTCTGCTGTAAGGACAGCACCCCAAAAAGCCCTTTTTAGGGCTAGAACATCAGGCTGCTTTTTTTTTTTTTTTCTGTGTAATGTAATTGCAGGTGCCTGCCTGCCAGCTTCTGTGTGAGGTTCACAGTGGATACTGTGTCCTCTTGCCCAGTGCCACCACTCATATCTGTTTTTACAATAGCTTAAGCTTTAGATTTAAAATAAAGATTTTTTTTTCACTGTAATAGAAGAGCAGTTGCCTGCCTGCCATCTTCTGTGTCAGGCTGGATGCCTTGCCCATTTGCACAGTCAGTGCCACCACTCATATCTGTTGTGACAATAACTTAAGCTTTAGATGAAAAATAAATATTTTTTTTTCACTGTAATAGAAGAGCAGTTGCCTGCCTGCCTGCCAGCTTCTGTGTCAGGCTGGATGCCTTGCCCATTTGCACAGTCAGTGCCACCACTCATATCTGTTTTTACAATAGCTTAAGCTTTAGATTTAAAATAAATAAAAACAATTCACTGTAATAGAAGAGCAGTTGCCTGCCTGCCAGCTTCTGTGTGAGGTTCACATTGGATACTGTGCCCACTTGCCCAGTGCCACCACTCATATCTGTTTTTACAATAGGTTAAGCTTTAGATTTAAAAGAAATATTTTTTTTTCACTGTAATAGAAGAGCAGTTGCCTGCCTGCCAGCTTCTGTGTCAGGTTGGATGCCTTGCCCATTTGCACAGTCAGTGCCACCACTCATATCTGTTTTTACAATAGGTTAAGCTTTAGATTTAAAAGAAATAATTTTTTTTCACTGTAATAGAAGAGCAGTTAGTTGTCTGCAAGCGTCTGGGTGTCAGGCCTACTTCAGCGTGTGCTCTGCAGACCTGTGCCAGCGTGCTTTGACAGTTGCCAATCATATCTGGTGTCTCTTTAGCGTGCTTTTACAAAGAAAAAAGGTTTCCATTGTAAGCTAATAGCAGCCAGTCAGTGTCCTTCAAGCGGCTCTGTCAGGCCTTCCTTCAGCGTGTGCCCTGCACAACCCTGCCAGCGTACTTTGACAGTTGCCACTCATATCTGGTGTCTCTATAGCGTGCTTTTAAAACCAAAATTTTTTTTTCATTGTTATAGATTGAATAGCAGTTACTTGTCTTCAAGCGGGTGTGTCAGGCCTACAGTGTGTGCTCTGCAGAACTGTTCAAGTGCACATTGCCAATCATATCTGGTGTCTCTATAGCGTGCTTTTACAAA
This sequence comes from Pelobates fuscus, assembly GCF_036172605.1. Lineage (NCBI taxonomy): Eukaryota > Metazoa > Chordata > Amphibia > Anura > Pelobatidae > Pelobates > Pelobates fuscus. The sequence goes on from NC_086318.1 coordinate 439,622,092, forward strand.
GAAAAAAGGTTTCTAGTGTAAGCTAATAGCAGCCAGTCAGTGTCCTTCAAGCGGCTCTGTCAGTCCTTCCTTCAGCGTGTGCTCTCCAGAACTGTTCCAGTGCACATTGCCAATCATATCTGGTGTCTCTATAGCGTGCTTTTAAAACCAAAATTTTTTTTTCATTGTTATAGATTGAATAGCAGTTACTTGTCTTCAAGCGGGTGTGTCAGGCCTATAGTGTGTGCTCTGCAGAACTGTTCAAGTGCACATTGCCAATCATATCTGGTGTCTCTATAGCGTGCTTTTACAAAGAAAAAAGGTTTCCAGTGTAAGCTAATAGCAGCCAGTCAGTGTCCTTCAAGCGTCTCTGTCAGTCCTTCCTTCAGCGTGTGCTCTCCAGAACTGTTCCAGTGCACATTGCCAATCATATCTGGTGTCTCTATAGTGTGCTTTTAAAACCAAAATTTGTTTTTCACTGTTATAGATTGAATAGCAGTTACTTGTCTTCAAGCGGGTGTGTCAGGCCTACAGTGTGTGCTCTGCAGAACTGTTCAGGTGCACATTGCCAATCATATCTGGTGTCTCTATAGCGTGCTTTTACAAAGAAAAAAGGTTTCCAGTGTAAGCTAATAGCAGCCAGTCAGTGTCCTTCAAGCGGCTCTGTCAGTCCTTCCTTCAGCGTGTGCTCTCCAGAACTGTTCCAGTGCACATTGCCAATCATATCTGGTGTCTCTATAGTGTGCTTTTAAAACCAAAATTTGTTTTTCACTGTTATAGATTGAATAGCAGTTACTTGTCTTCAAGCGGGTGTGTCAGGCCTACAGTGTGTGCTCTGCAGAACTGTTCAGGTGCACATTGCCAATCATATCTGGTGTCTCTATAGCGTGCTTTTACAAAGAAAAAAGGTTTCCAGTGTAAGCTAATAGCAGCCAGTCAGTGTCCTTCAAGCGGCTCTGTCAGTCCTTCCTTCAGCGTGTGCTCTCCAGAACTGTTCCAGTGCACATTGCCAATCATATCTGGTGTCTCTATAGCGTGCTTTTAAAACCAAAATTTGTTTTTCACTGTTATAGATTGAATAGCAGTTACTTGTCTTCAAGCGGGTGTGTCAGGCCTACAGTGTGTGCTCTGCAGAACTGTTCAAGTGCACATTGCCAATCATATCTGGTGTCTCTATAGCGTGCTTTTACAAAGAAAAAAGGTTTCTAGTGTAAGCTAAAAGCAGCCAGTCAGTGTCCTTCAAGCGGCTCTGTCAGTCCTTCCTTCAGCGTGTGCTCTCCAGAACTGTTCCAGTGCACATTGCCAATCATATCTGGTGTCTCTATAGCGTGCTTTTAAAAACAACATTTTTTTTTCACTGTTATAGATTGAGTAGCAGTTACTTGTCTTCAAGCGGGTGTGTCAGGCCTACAGTGTGTGCTCTGCAGAACTGTTCAAGTGCACATTGCCAATCATATCTGGTGTCTCTATAGCGTGCTTTTAAAAACAAAATTTGTTTTTCACTGTTATAGATTGAATAGCAGTTACTTGTCTTCAAGCGGGTGTGTCAGGCCTACAGTGTGTGCTCTGCAGAACTGTTACAGTTCACATTGCCAATCATATCTGGTCTCACAGTAGCTTGCACGCATAGTACCACTAATCCCCCAAAAAATGACAGGCAGAGGCAGGCCACCCCGCAGGTGCCGTCGTGGTCGTGGTGCTGTGATTCCCTTTTGCCCTAGAATAATGCCCAGTTTTCAGAAGCCACGTACCCTGAACTTGAAAAGTTCTGAGGACATAGTTGACTGGCTAACACAGGACACCCAATCTTGTACAGCCTCCGCTCGGAACCTTGACGCACCATCCTCCTCCAGCTTAGCTTCAGACACCTCTCAAGATACCACTCACCCGCCTGCCGCCACCACCAAAACTAGCACCATAGCCGCTTTACTTGGTATGTCAGAGGAGTTATTCACACACCCGTTTGAAGAAATGAGTGATGCGCAACCATTATTGCTAGAGGATGTAGATAACAGGGATATGTCTCAGGCAGGCAGCATTAAACACATGGAGGTACGGTGTGATGATGATGATGTTGTACCCGCTGCTGCTTCCTTTTCTGAGTTGTCAGATACAAGCGAAGCGGTTGATGATGACGATGCGTCCATGGATGTCACGTGGGTGCCCGCTAGGCAAGAAGAAGAACAGGGCGAAAGTTCAGATGGGGAGACAGAGAGGAGGAGGAGGAGACGAGTTGGAAGCATGGGGGGGTCGTCGCAAGGAGCTAGTGGCACAGTCAGATAGCATGCATCGGCACCCGGGGTCAGCCCGACAGCACGCCAATCAACGCATGCTGTGTCCACCACCAGAATGCCGTCATTGCAGAGCTCAGCAGTGTGGCATTTTTTTTTGTGTGTCTGCCTCTGACAACAGCGATGCCATTTGCAACCTGTGCCAAAGGAAACTGAGTCGTGGGAGGTCCAACACCCACCTAGGTACAACTGCTTTGCGTAGGCACATGATCTCACATCACAAACGCCTATGGGATCAACACATGAGTACAAGCAGCACGCCTACTCTAAGCCGCCATCCTCCTCCTGGTCCAGCATCTTCAGCCACGTCAACCACTGCTGTCCTCCTTGCCCCCTCTCAACCATCCGCCACTCCGTCTCCCGCCTTGAGCAGTTCCCGCTCATCTGCCCACAGTCATGTGTCTGTTAAGGACATGTTTGAGCGTAAGAAGCCAATGTCACCAAGTCACCCCCTTGCCCAGCGTCTGACAGCTGGCTTGTCCGAGCTATTAGCCCGCCAGCTTTTACCATACAATCTGGTTGAGTCTGAGGCGTTCAAAAAATTTGTAGCTATTGGGACACCGCAGTGGAAGGTACCCGGCCGGAATTTCTTTTCACAAAAGGCAATCCCCAACTTGTACTCGATTGTGCAAAAGGAAGTCATGGCATGTCTGGCACACAGTGTTGGGGCAAGGGTCCATCTGACCACTGATACCTGGTCTGCAAAGCATGGTCAGGGCAGGTATATCACCTACACTGCGCATTGGGTAAACCTGCTGACGGCTGACAATCAAGGAATGCGTGGCATTGCAGAGGAGTTGGTGACACCGCCACGAATTGCAGGCAGTCCTGCTGCCACCTCCTCTACTCCTCCTACTCCATCCTCTTCCATAACCTCCTCGGCTGAGTCCTCTTGTGCTGCTGCGTCTTGCTCAACATCAACGGCACCCCCCCAGCTCCCCAGGTACTATTCCACATCCCGGATACGGCAGTGTCACGCCGTCTTGGGTTTGACTTGCTTGAAAGCAGAGAGTCACACTGGACAAGCACTCCTGTCCGCCCTGAACGCACAGGTGGAAAAGTGGCTGACTCCGCAGCAACTGGATATCGGCAAAGGGGTGTGTGACAACGGAAAAAATTTGATAGCGGCATTGAAGTTGGGCAAGTTGACACATGTGCCGTGCATGGCACATGTGTGTAATCTGATCGTACAACGCTTTGTGCATAAGTACACAGGCTTACATGACGTCCTGAAGCAGGCCAGGAAGGTGTGTGGCCATTTCAGGCGTTCCTACACGGCCATGGCTCACTTTGCCGATATCCAGCGGCGAAACAACATGCCAGTGAGGCGCTTGATTTGCGACAGCCCTACACGTTGGAATTCAACACTCCTAATGTTCGACCGCCTGCTCCAACAAGAAAAAGCTGTTAATGAATATTTGTATGACCGGGGTGCTAGGACAGCCTCTGGGGAGCTGGGAATTTTTTTGCCACGTTACTGGATGCTCATGCGCAATGCCTGTAGGCTCATGCGTCCTTTTGAGGAGGTGACAAACCTAGTCAGTCGCAACGAAGGCACCATCAGCGACATCATACCATTTGTTTTCTTCCTGGAGCGTGCCCTGCGAAGAGTGCTGGATCAGGCCGTAGATGAGCGTGAAGAGGAAGAGGAAGAGTTGTGGTCACCATCACCACCAGAAACAGCCTTATCAGCATCGCTTGCTGGACTTGCGGCAACGCTGGAAGAGGATTGTGAGGAAGAGGAGTCAGAGGAGGAATGTAGCTTTGAGGAGGAGGAGGAGCAAGACCAAGAGTGTAGCAGTCACTCCATTAAGCGTTTGTGGTATGTCCCCGTCTTAGGTGTACCAGTCGTGCGAGAGTGGGTCCCGTTGAGCCTGTGGTGTCAGTCAAGTATGGTCCATGTCAGGGTTAGGCCTGTCGATTGTTGTACGTGTGTCAGTCTTCTAGTAGGGATCGCAACAACATAAACAATAAACCGTTTAAACGTCCTTTTGTAACTCAGGTATGGTGTGAAGTTAGATAGGATTCTCCTGACCTATGCTTTTGTATGCAATTCTTGACTCGTTTTAGACTTCACAAACCCTCGAGCTTAAAGCTCTACACCCACTAAGAGTGCAGGACAAACCCTAATCTTTGCAGAATAATGTACGTTGCCATATGGACACTTTGACGGTAGGTAATGGGTCGTATACAACCTGTACCTTTACTATGCTGCCCTCTTAAAGGCCGGCTACTGTTCAGTATTCTAGATTAGTCATCTATATTAGGTCAGCATTTAATGGGCTTTAGCAATATATACATTTTGTCAGACCATTTAATCTTGCTTTTGTAGCTTGAAAGTAGTGAGGTGTGTTTATTAAATTTTAGTGCCCCTATTCAGCCTTAGGAGGGTAATGTCCCCTAGTCATGGGACACTGAGCTTGGCTTTAACCTCTATCAGATGTTTGGAGACCTTACAAATTGACAGCCACCGGCTCAAAAACAGGGTTCAGGAGAAAGAACAAGGTAATAAACAATTGTGATTTTCGCATTGAGTGTACGAACTGTAGGAATTATGGTAACGTTTCCAAAACGGCACTTAGTTACCAAAATTGGGCTCACAAAAAAAAAAAAAATATATATATATATTGTTGCCCCCAAGAACAATGGGGTACTATAAGAAATGTTAAACGTTCAATGAAAATAACTTTGCAGTCTTTAGACCTGAGGTAAAGGTGAGCGCTGGGAAGGTGTCCTACTGTGCCTCATTGTCAGCCAGTCCCTTGAGGCTGTCTTGGGTCCGAGGACCGAGGGCTTCTGTTCCGCGGTACAAACGTTGCGGTGCGCTCTGGGTCCCAATTGGTAGTAGAGGGTCTTGAGGGTGAGTTGGCGGTCGGTGGGTCCAGTTCCAAGGCCGGTATTATTGTGGGTGCCTCTTCCATGGAGGCAAGTGTGAGTTGGGATCCGTTCTGTGGTATCACCAGGGATCCGTGTGCCCCCCATCGATAGGTGATGTCTGCTGCCCTCAGTCTGTTGATGAGGGAGCTGAAGGTTTTGCGCCACATGAGGGTAGACTTTGTAAGATCCTGGAAAAAGGTTAGGCTAGCGCCCTCAAATATCAGGGGTGTTTTACCTTTTAATGCAGACATGACCTGAATCTTGTCGTGTACATTTGGGCACCTGAGTATCACATCTCTGGGTGTGTTTGAGCGTACCTTTGAGGACGTAGGCAGGCGGTAGATCTCCTCAGTGACCATCTTCTTGACCGTGGTGTGAGGCAGAATAGTGGCCAGAAGGCGCCTTGTGTAGTGCGGTAGTTCATCTGGCAAGATGGCTGCCGGGATGCCTCTAATTTTTATATTAGTGCGCCGATGGCGTTCCTCCATGGTTGTCTGCTGTGCCATTATGGCTCTTTGTTGCACCTGAAGGTGGTGCATTGATTCTTGCAGCTCAGCTAGGTGAGTTTGCATGTCTGTAATGTGTTTTTCATTAGTGTGTACCCTGTTTATAGTGGCAGTGATGTCCTTTTTGATGGGGGCCAGTTCTGCCGCAAGGATTTTATGGAAGTCCGAAAATAGGATTTTTAAATCATGCCTGGATGTTGGGGTCATGTCTGCTGGAGGGTCTAGTTGGTGTTGTGGCCCTATGTGGGCTTCTGAGGTTGTTTCTGCCTCCGGGTTGATCCGTGTGTTGGTAGTGGGGCGCCGTACGCGGCGTGTCCGCGGGAGTAGTTTTAGCCGGAGCAGGCCTTTGAAGCATGGTCCCTATGTCCCGGTTTTGTTCTATGGCTTGTGGGCGCTGTGAGCGGCGGCCCATGGCTGGTGTGTGTGCCGGATGGTCTGACCTTTGGAGGGAGGCTTCGTCCCGCGCTTGTCGCGCTCCGTAGCCGCCGAGTAGTTTCTCCAGGTCTGGGATTGTGAGCGTGGGGTAGGCCCCAACCTTCCGTCTCCGCTTCTGCTGGGTGGAAGCCGCAAAGAAGGGCATCGATCGGCTCGGGAGTAGGTAGGGAGTCCAGCTGGGGGCTGGAGGAGGTTGGATCGGCTGAAAAACATCAATTTTTCTGGCCGCTGCTACAGCAGCGGCTGCAACAATACCAAATTTTTCAGACATGTGTACATGCCTAATTTTTAGGCCCACTGGTGCAGCACTGTGGCTTCAAAAACCAAACCAAAAAAAAATCCTCCAAGATGGCACCAATATACCAGTGGTCTAAGCATCTTCCCACCTTGGCCTAAAAAGGGGAGGTGATTCCACAATTAAAAATCGCTGCCATTTACACGTCCACTGATAGGAGACGCGGAAGGTATTAAACTGATCAGAACAATACTAAACTCACCACTCCTATCTGGTGGCACATTAGCTTGCCCGCGCAGTGCCCCAAATTTCAAGTAAGAGGACCGACCAAGCATCTTCTTCCATCTCCCTGTTACATAAATCAATGCCATATCCATAGAAATTGTACATAATATCCAGGAGAGCTTTACAGGGCCAAATCTTGTCGCCTGTTGAAGAGGTGACCTTGCTCGGGTCCCAGGTGTGCGGTTCCTAAAATGGCTGCCATATACACGTCCACTGATAGGAGACGCGGAAGGTATTAAACTGATATGAACAATACTCCACTCCTATCAGTAGGTCCGTCCCATTGTGATTTATGCCCCCCACCCACCGCGCAGGGATGGGGGCCGGGGGGGAGGAAAGTAGGCCCCCCCATTGTGATTTATGGCCCCCACCCACCGCGCAGGGGTGGGGGCCGAGGGGGGAGGACAGTAGGTCCCCCCATTGTGATTTATGGCCCCCACCCACCGCGCAGGGGTTGGGGAGGACAGTAGCTCCACCCAGTGTGTATCATGGGCTTTGAGGACAGGTGTCAATCCATACCTGCCAAGTGACCCTATGTAGGGGGAACAGTCCCTATTCTGCTCTGTGTCAGTGTGTATCATGGTCTCTGTGGACAGGGAACAGTCTCTATTCTGCTCTGTGTCAGTGTGTAACAGGGGTTTTGAGGACAGGTGTCAATCCATATCTGCCAAGTGACCCTATGTAGGAGGAACAGTCCCTATTCTGCTCTGTGTCAGTGTGTATCAGGGATCATTAGGATAGGTGTCAATCCATATCTGCCAAGTGACCCTATGTAGGGGGAACAGTCCATATTCTGCTCTGTGTCAGTGTGTATCAGGGATTTGACTATCTTTATTCAGATTCAAAAATTACAATTCCAGGAAAAATTTAACAAACATTTACAAGAACATGTTATGCACATCATAGAAACAACGTGAACCTCTTTAAAGCCACAAACTTAAGACAAAAAATACGTACACACAATGTGTAAGGGTTTGAAAGAATATTCTGAATCCTTACATGTTTACTTTATCATTTGTTTGATTTTTGTGAACCATATATAAACTACAAGCAGCGTGAAAACTATAAAAACTCAAGTGGCCATGCTGATCAAATTAAATAGTATGCTTTACACAGCGTATAAGGGTGATGTCACAGCACAACAGGAATCTAACAGGGGAAGAGGTGAAAGTAATCCTCCTCCTCCCACGACCACACCGGCAAGGACAGGACGCTTTAAAGACGTGTTGTTGAAGGAGGACATGCGGAGCTTTTTAAGTCCTACGCATCGCCACAGCCCTTCGGGATCCACCCTCAGAGAACGACTCGACCGACAGGTAGCAGACTACCTCGCCTTAACTGCAGATATCAACACTCTGTGGAGCAATGAACCCCTTGACTACTGGGTGTGCAGGCTTGACCTGTAGCCTGAGGTGAAAGTCATCCTCCCCCTCCCACGACCCCGCCATATCTGCCAAGTGACCCTATGTAGGGGTAACAGTCTCTATTCTGCTCTGTGTCAGTGTGTATCATGGTCTCTGAGGACGGGGAACAGTCTCTATTCTGCTCTGTGTCAGTGTGTATCAGGGGCTTTGAGGACAGGTGTCAATGTTAGGTGATTTCTGCCCTTTATGGATTAAAAGCAGACTCTGCATCAACTGTGTAATTTTCCATGGGAGTTTTGCCATGGATCCCCCTCCGGCATGCCACAGTCCAGGTGTTAGTCCCCTTGAAACAATTTTTCCATCACTTTTGTGGCCAGAAAGAGTCCCTGTTGGTTTTAAAATTCGCCTGCCCATTGAAGTCAATGGCGGTTCGCCCGGTTCGCCGGTTCGCGAACATTTGAGGAAGTTCGCGTTCGCCGTTCGCGAAACGAAAATTTCGGGTTCGCGACAACACTACTCCCCTACATTCGCCAAGCCACACGGGCAGTTAAGCAGAACGCAATCCGTTTGGCAATTTATCAACTCCCTCAATTGGTCATTTTTACCAGTTTGTGGCTGTGAGAAGGAATTGGTGAATATGACATTTTTACAATTAATGAAGCGTCCACATTTGTACACAAACTTGATTTCAGAAAGTGAATTACTCCTGACTCTTTGTGTTTAAGTAGCTGCCATAATCAATGTATCATTTAGAATGTTTGATCTCTTATATGCTATAAGAGGCAACTCTTTAAAGAGGTCACCAAGATTGGAGTATGAACCCAGTATATGCCAATGTTTGTGTATAATGTGTGGAATCCGCTCAGATTGTGTTGAGTATGTCGTCACCAAAGCTATCCTACTCCTGCTTTGCTTTAACCAAGTGCCCCTCATTGTGGTCAGACTCATCTCTAATACTCTATTTTTACATTCCTCCAATACCTGTTATCCTCTGTTGTGGAAGTCCTGTATCGTGCTGTCAGCCCTTGCATTGAATGTATCATCATCAGATACTATCCTTCTCACCCTGACCAATTAGGAGTAGGGTAATCCATTAGTTAACACAGGAGGATTTGTAATGTAAGGAATTGTAATGTAGATGAGATATTTGATCAGTGGGTTTTGAATAAACATCAAAAAATAGTTTCCCATTGTTCATACTTACCTGTACATGTGTAGAATAATAATATGACAGTGTGCATCTATAGCTTATCAATATCAAAGTGTGCTCCTATATCTAATAATATGACAGTGTGCTCCTATATCTAATAATATGACAGTGTGCTCCTATATATAATATAATGACAGTGTGCTCCTAAATCTAACAATATGACAATGTGTTCCTATACATAATATAATGACAGTGTGTTCCTATATATAATATAATGTCAGTTAGTTCCTATATCTAATAATATGACAGTGTGCTCCTATATATAATATAATGTCAGTTAGTTCCAATATATAATATAATGTCAGTGTGCTCCTATATCTAATATAATGTCAGTTAGTTCCTATATATAATATAATGACAGTGTGCTCCTATATAGAATATAATGTCAGTTAGTTCCTATATATAATATAATGACAGTGTGCTCCTATATCTAATATAATGTCAGTGTGCTCCTATATATAATATAATGACAGTGTGCTCCTATATCTAATATAATGTCAGTTAGTTCCTATATATAATATAATGACAGTGTGCTCCTATATCTAATATAATGTCAGTTAGTTCCTATATAAAATATAATGACAGTGTGTTCCTATATATAATATAATGACAGTGTGCTCCTATATCTAATAATATGACAGTGTGCTCCTATATCTAATATAATGACAGTGTGCTCCTATATATAATATGTCAGTTAGTTCCTATATATAATATAATGACAGTGTGTTCCTATATCTAATATAATGACATTGAGCTCCTATATCTTATATAATGACAGTGAGCTCTTATATCTAATAATATGACAGTGTGTTCCTATACATAATATAATGACAGTGTGTTCCTATATCTAATATAATGACAGTGTGTTCCTATATCTAATAATATGACAGTGTGCTCCTATATATAATATAATGACAGTGTGCTCCTATATATTATTATTATTATTATTATTTTATTATTTATATAGCGCCAACAAATTCCGTAGCGCTGTACAATGGGTGGACTAACAGACACATAATTGAGATCAGACCACTGGACGTACAGGAACAGAGGGGGTTGAGGGCCCTGCTCAATGAGCTTACATGCTAGAGGGAGTGGGGTATAGTGACACAAACGGGTTAAAGTAGGGGAATTAAATAGTTTGTTAGAGAAGGGTTTATTGAGTGCTTGGTAGGTCATTTTTGACAGTTGCAGGGAAGCAGTCAAGGGGTGGGGGATGAGAAGCCTGCTGACAGTTTAATTGATACGCTTTAACGAAGAAGTGAGTTTTCAAAGATTTTTTGAAGGAGTGGAGGCTGGGTGAAAGTCTGATTGAGGAGGGAAGTGAGTTCCACAGAATAGGTGCAGCCCTAGAGAAGTCTTGAAGGCGAGCGTCAGAAGTGGGGATCCGGGCAGAGGATAGGCGTAGGTCTTGGGATGAGCGCAGGGGTCTCGACGGGACATACTTGTGTATGAGGGAGGATAGGTATGTTGGAGCAGCATTATGTAGGGATTTGTAAGCAAGTGCCAGAATTTTGAATTGGGCCCTATATCTAACTGGAAGCCAATGCAGGGACTGACAGAGCGTGGAGGCGTGGGAGGTGCGACCGGACAGGAAAATAAGCCTCGCAGCCGCGTTCATTACAGATTGCAGCGGTGCAAGCTGGGAACATGTAAGACCGGTCAGAAGGGGATTGCAGTAGTCGAGGCGAGAGAGAACAACAGCATGAACCAATATCTTAGCCGCGTCCGGCGTTAGATATGGGCGGATGCGCGCTATGTTCTTGAGTTGGAAGCGACAGGATTTGACTATCGATTGGACATGGGGAGTAAAAGAGAGGTCAGAATCGAAAAGAACCCCTAGGCAGCGAGCCTGCGAGGTAGAGGTGATAGTAGCGCCGTTGACTTGGATGGAGACAACAGGAGTAGCAGCACTTGAGGGAGGAAAAACTAGAAGTTCTGTTTTGGACAGGTTGAGTTTAAGGAAGTGAGCAGCCATCCAGTTGGAAATAGCAGAGAGGCAGTCAGAAACACGAGTCAAGGTGGGCGGAGAGAGATCAGGGGAGGACAGGTAGATTTGCGTGTCATCTGCATATAAATGATATTGGAAACCAAAGGAGCTGATGAGTTTACCAAGGGAGGCAGTATAGATAGAGAACAGTAGGGGGCCGAGGACAGATCCTTGGGGGACGCCGACAGAGAGGGGTTGGTGAGTAGAGGCGGAACCAGAGAAAGAAACACTGAAAGAGCGCTGGGAGAGGTAGGAGGAGCACCAGGAGAGAGCAGTATCCCGTAGACCAAAGTTACGAAGAATGTGAAGAAGCTGTTGATGATCAACAGTGTCAAATGCGGCAGAAAGATCAAGGAGGATTAGGATAGAGTATTGGCCGTGAGATTTAGCGGCAATTAAGTCGTTGGATACTTTGGTCACAGCAGTTTCGACAGAGTGACCAGCGCGGAATCCAGACTGAAGGGGGTCAAGCAGAGAGTTGGATTCGAGAAAGTCTGTCAATCTGGCGTACACAACTCTCTCGAGGATCTTGGAGGCAAATGGGAGTAGCGAGATAGGGCGGTAGTTGGATGGGGAGTTGGGATCAAGGTTGGGCTTTTTCAGAATCGGGGTTACGGTTGCATGTTTGAAGGGTGAGGGAAATGTGCCAGAGGAAAGGGAGAGATTGAAAATGCTAGCGAGAGGAAGAGCAAGAGAGGGAGACAAAGTGCGGATGAGATGCGAGGGAATAGGATCGAGAGAGCAGGTGGTGGGGCGGGAGGACAGGAGCAGTGCAGAAACCTCTTGTGCTGTAGCAGGTGCAAATGTGCATAGGATGGCAGGGGGAGTGGGGTTGGGTGATATAATGATAGGGGAAGGAGAGAGATTAGAGATCTCTTTCCTGATTGTAGAGATCTTCTCAGTGAAATGAGATGCAAAGTTTGTGGCGGACAAGGTGGTGGAAGGAGGGGTATATATAGAATATAATGTCAGTTAGTTCCTATATATAATATAATGACAGTGTGCTCCTATATCTAATATAATGTCAGTGTGCTCCTATATATAATATAATGACAGTGTGCTCCTATATCTAATATAATGTCAGTTAGTTCCTATATATAATATAATGACAGTGTGCTCCTATATCTAATATAATGTCAGTTAGTTCCTATATAAAATATAATGACAGTGTGTTCCTATATATAATATAATGACAGTGTGCTCCTATATCTAATAATATGACAGTGTGCTCCTATATCTAATATAATGACAGTGTGCTCCTATATATAATATGTCAGTTAGTTCCTATATATAATATAATGACAGTGTGTTCCTATATCTAATATAATGACATTGAGCTCCTATATCTTATATAATGACAGTGAGCTCTTATATCTAATAATATGACAGTGTGTTCCTATACATAATATAATGACAGTGTGTTCCTATATCTAATATAATGACAGTGTGTTCCTATATCTAATAATATGACAGTGTGCTCCTATATATAATATAATGACAGTGTGCTCCTAAATCTAATAATATGACAATGTGTTCCAATACATAATATAATGACAGTATGTTCCTATATCTAATAATATGACAGTGTGCATCTATAGCTTATCAATATCAAAGTGTGTTCCTATATTTAATAATATGACAGTGTGCTCCTATATATAATATAATGACAGTGTGCTCCTATATATAATATAATGACAGTGTGCTCCTATATCTAATAATATGACAGTGTGCTCCTATATATAATATAACGACAGTGTGTTCCTATATCTAATATAATGACAGTATGTTCCTATATCTAATAATATGACAGTGTGCATCTATAGCTTATCAATATCAAAGTGTGCTCCTATATCTAATAATATGACAGTGTGCTCCTATATATAATATAATGACAGTGTGCTCCTAAATCTAACAATATGACAATGTGTTCCTATACATAATATAATGACAGTGTGTTCCTATATATAATATAATGTCAGTTAGTTCCTATATCTAATAATATGACAGTGTGCTCCTATATATAATATAATGTCAGTTAGTTCCAATATATAATATAATGTCAGTGTGCTCCTATATCTAATATAATGTCAGTTAGTTCCTATATATAATATAATGACAGTGTGCTCCTATATAGAATATAATGTCAGTTAGTTCCTATATATAATATAATGACAGTGTGCTCCTATATCTAATATAATGTCAGTGTGCTCCTATATATAATATAATGACAGTGTGCTCCTATATCTAATATAATGTCAGTTAGTTCCTATATATAATATAATGACAGTGTGCTCCTATATCTAATATAATGTCAGTTAGTTCCTATATAAAATATAATGACAGTGTGTTCCTATATATAATATAATGACAGTGTGCTCCTATATCTAATAATATGACAGTGTGCTCCTATATCTAATATAATGACAGTGTGCTCCTATATATAATATGTCAGTTAGTTCCTATATATAATATAATGACAGTGTGTTCCTATATCTAATATAATGACATTGAGCTCCTATATCTTATATAATGACAGTGAGCTCTTATATCTAATAATATGACAGTGTGTTCCTATACATAATATAATGACAGTGTGTTCCTATATCTAATATAATGACAGTGTGTTCCTATATCTAATAATATGACAGTGTGCTCCTATATATAATATAATGACAGTGTGCTCCTAAATCTAATAATATGACAATGTGTTCCAATACATAATATAATGACAGTATGTTCCTATATCTAATAATATGACAGTGTGCATCTATAGCTTATCAATATCAAAGTGTGTTCCTATATTTAATAATATGACAGTGTGCTCCTATATATAATATAATGACAGTGTGCTCCTATATATAATATAATGACAGTGTGCTCCTATATCTAATAATATGACAGTGTGCTCCTATATATAATATAACGACAGTGTGTTCCTATATCTAATATAATGACAGTATGTTCCTATATCTAATAATATGACAGTGTGCATCTATAGCTTATCAATATCAAAGTGTGCTCCTATATCTAATAATATGACAGTGTGCTCCTATATATAATATAATGACAGTGTGCTCCTAAATCTAATAATATGACAATGTGTTCCTATACATAATATAATGACAGTGTGTTCCTATATATAATATAATGTCAGTTAGTTCCTATATCTAATAATATGACAGTGTGCTCCTATATATAATATAATGTCAGTTAGTTCCAATATATAATATAATGTCAGTGTGCTCCTATATATAATATAATGACAGTTAGTTCCTATATATAATATAATGACAGTGTGCTCCTATATCTAATATAATGTCAGTTAGTTCCTATATATAATATAATGACAGTGTGCTCCTATATAGAATATAATGTCAGTTAGTTCCTATATATAATATAATGACAGTGTGCTCCTATATCTAATATAATGTCAGTGTGCTCCTATATATAATATAATGACAGTGTGCTCCTATATCTAATATAATGTCAGTTAGTTCCTATATATAATATAATGACAGTGTGCTCCTATATCTAATATAATGTCAGTTAGTTCCTATATAAAATATAATGACAGTGTGTTCCTATATATAATATTATGTCAGTTAGTTCCTATATATAACATAATGACAGTGTGTTCCTATATATAATATAATGACAGTGTGCTCCTATATCTAATAATATGACAGTGTGCTCCTATATCTAATATAATGACAGTGTGCTCCTATATATAATATAATGACAGTGTGCTCCTATATCTAATAATATGACAGTGTGCTCCTATATATAATATAACGACAGTGTGTTCCTATATCTAATATAATGACAGTATGTTCCTATATCTAATAATATGACAGTGTGCATCTATAGCTTATCAATATCAAAGTGTGCTCCTATATCTAATAATATGACAGTGTGCTCCTATATATAATATAATGACAGTGTGCTCCTAAATCTAATAATATGACAATGTGTTCCTATACATAATATAATGACAGTGTGTTCCTATATATAATATAATGTCAGTTAGTTCCTATATCTAATAATATGACAGTGTGCTCCTATATATAATATAATGTCAGTTAGTTCCAATATATAATATAATGTCAGTGTGCTCCTATATATAATATAATGACAGTTAGTTCCTATATATAATATAATGACAGTGTGCTCCTATATCTAATATAATGTCAGTTAGTTCCTATATATAATATAATGACAGTGTGCTCCTATATAGAATATAATGTCAGTTAGTTCCTATATATAATATAATGACAGTGTGCTCCTATATCTAATATAATGTCAGTGTGCTCCTATATATAATATAATGACAGTGTGCTCCTATATCTAATATAATGTCAGTTAGTTCCTATATATAATATAATGACAGTGTGCTCCTATATCTAATATAATGTCAGTTAGTTCCTAAATAAAATATAATGACAGTGTGTTCCTATATATAATATTATGTCAGTTAGTTCCTATATATAACATAATGACAGTGTGTTCCTATATATAATATAATGACAGTGTGCTCCTATATCTAATAATATGACAGTGTGCTCCTATATCTAATATAATGACAGTGTGCTCCTATATATAATATGTCAGTTAGTTCCTATATATAATATAATGACAGTGTGTTCCTTAATCTAATAATATGACAATGTGTTCCAATACATAATATAATGACAGTATGTTCCTATATCTAATAATATGACAGTGTGCATCTATAGCTTATCAATATCAAAGTGTGTTCCTATATTTAATAATATGACAGTGTGCTCCTATATATAATATAATGACAGTGTGCTCCTATATCTAATATAATGTCAGTTAGTTCCTATATATACTATAATAACAGTGAGCTCCTATATCTAATATAATGACAGTGTGCTCCTATATCTAATAATATGACAGTGTGCTCCTATATATAATATAACGACAGTGTGTTCCTATATCTAATATAATGACAGTGTGCTCCTATATCTAATAATATGACAGTGTGCATCTATAGCTTATCAATATCAAAGTGTGCTCCTATATCTAATAATATGACAGTGTGCTCCTATATATAATATAATGACAGTGTGTTCCTATATATAATATAATGTCAGTTAGTTCCTATATATAATATAATGACAGTGTGTTCCTATATATAATATAATGTCAGTTAGTTCCTATATCTAATAATATGACAGTGTGCTCCTATATATAATATAATGTCAGTTAGTTCCAATATATAATATAATGTCAGTGTGCTCCTATATATAATATAATGACAGTGTGCTCCTATAGCTAATATAATGTCAGTGTGTTCCTATATCTGATAATATGACAGTGTACTCATATATAATAATAATAATAATAATAATAATAACAGTGTACTCCTATATATACTATAATAACAGTGAGTTCCTATATCTAATAATATGACAGTGTACTCCTATATGTAATAATATGACAGTGTACTCCTATATGTAATAATATGACAGTGTACTCCTATATAATGAGAGTTAGCTCCTCCCCATTGAGATACATTGTAACTGTATCCATTCCATACACTGTATCAGTCCCCGCCCCTAATCTCCGATATATTTACCTAACAGGAGGGCTGCAGCCTGGCATCCAATCATATTCTGGTCTGTATATGACGTCAGTAGTTGCCAGGAGGAAGTAGGGGAAGCCGCTAGAAGAAGTTGAGGTGAGAGAGCACCGATTAACCCCTTCACTGCCGGCAGCCAGCCCAGCCCCTCATTAACCCCAAGCCCAGAGTGAGAGTGTCTGTCTGTCTGTCCCCAGCCCCTCATTAACCCCCAGCCCATAGTGAGAGTGAGAGTGTCTGTCTGTCTGTCCCCAGCCCCTCATTAACCCCCAGCCCAGAGTGAGAGTGTCTGTCTGCCTGTTCCCAGCCCCTCATTAACCCCCAGCCCAGCCCCCCATTAACCCCCCAGCCCAGAGTGAGAGTGTCTGTCTGCCTGTCCCCAGCCCCTCATTAACCCCCAGCCCATAGTGAGAGTGTCTGTCTGTCTGTCCCCAGCCCCTCATTAACCCCCAGCCCATAGTGAGAGTGAGAGTGTCTGTCTGTCCCCAGCCATGTATACATGACACGTCAGTCCTATCACTGCCAGCTGCCTGGAACTACAACTCCCAGAATGCTCTGCTAGGCTACAGGATTAATGAGAATGCTGGGAGTTGTAGTACAATGACTGGAAGGTAGAAACAACTGTTAATATTATAAACAATCTGTTACCTCATAATAGTGATCTAACTGGGGGACAATGCTCACTGTGCTCTGATAATAGTGATATAACTGGGGGACAATGCTCACTGTGCTCTGATAATAGTGATATAACTGGGGGACAATGCTCTCTGTGCTCTGATAATAGTGATATAACTGGGGGACAATGCTCACTGTGCTCTGATAATAGTGATCTAACTGGGGACAATGCTCACTGTGCTCTGATAATAGTGATCTAACTGGGGGACAATGCTCACTGTGCTCTGATAATAGTGATCTAACTGGGGGACAATGCTCACTGTGCTCTGATAATAGTGATATAACTGGGGGACAATGCTCACTGTGCTCTGATAATAGTGATATAACTGGGGGACAATGCTCACTGTGCTCTGATAATAGTGATATAACTGGGGGACAATGCTCACTGTGCTCTGATAATAGTGATAACTGGGGACAATGCTCACTGTACTCTGATAATAGTGATAATAGTGATCTAACTGGGGACAATGCTCACTGTGCCGTGATAATAGTGATATAACTGGGGGACCATGCTCACCGTGCTCTGATAATAGTGATATAACTGGGTGACCATGCTCACTGTGCTCTGATAATGATACCGGAGAAACTGACGGAAGCGAAGCACAGAGAGATGGACACAGGTTTTTCAGGAAGGAAGAGATTCTTTATTGGATCACCGATCGGGACTCAGAGGGACTAATGTCACCAAAATACAGCAAGTTCTGAGCCCCGGACAATAGTGCAGGCTCCTTATATAGGCACATAACTCCTCCCATATTAAGCTCCACCCGCACTTTCTCTTGACCAATCAATACAAATAAGAATTAACTTCCTGCTTGACCGCATGGCTTGTCCAGCACAATGGAGGATGGGAATACTACATCCTGTATTCTTGCACATGCTCCGTACACTACTGATCGTATCTTGCCTCGTGCAACCAACTGATCGATACGTCAGCATATGCACGTACACATGCCACGTGGTAATCTCGGCCTACTAAATTTATTTTTACCGAGATTCCACCACATTCCCCCCTTTGATGCCTCTTGATATTTCACAATTACTTGAGGCATCACTTAACCTTAGTTTGCATACACCGCAAGTTACCTTGAACCAGACCAGACTTAACTTATGATGTGAATCTTCAACACTCATCTTCCTGCATTGGTTCTCCCTGATCTAGAGCCTTATATTTATAAATTGCCATTATCTGTGCAGCAGCCTTCCTCTCTGCTATATTTTCTATCAGGCTTTGCACAGACCTAACTACTAAGGGTATAAGACACGGCAGGAGTAGACACAACATTAAAATCAGTAGGACTCCACCTACCACTGCCTTAAGCCCTCCAAACCACTCATACCAGCTACCAAACCAACTACTTGGATTATACCCTTTCCATACCTGAGTAGGCACATGCGCTAGTTTAACCATATGGCTAGTAAGCTCAGCTATTGCTTGCCCTTCGTCATCTATTTGAAGACAGCAATTGCTCAGGTTAAACTTCCCACATACACCTCCCTCTACTGCCAAAAGGTAATCCAAGGCTAATCTATTTTGGTAGACTGCTGTCCTCATCCTGGTATTATGCTTCGCTAGAAGATTGAGCGCTTGTGATGTTTCGTTAGTAATAATCTCAACCACCGCCTGTAATCTTATAATACGGTTGAGCATATAAATAGGGGTTCTATAACCAAAGGTACCATCTTCTGCCCACGTGGCTGGCCCATAATAATCTATGATACGCTGGGGAGGCCATTCATCATCTTCCCAGGCGCCTATCTCTATGGGTCCCCTTTTCTTCCTATGATTCACATCATACACTTTAACACCTAAAGTCTCACCTGTTTCAATAGGTAACAAGAAGAAGGATGGTTTGAGCATACCCAACACACATGCCCCTTCCCAGTCCTGTGGCAACTCCGAATAGGCTTTCTTACCACAGATCCAGTACAAATTTGCTGGGGCTCTCCAGGTAGATGTGATGGATAAATCAAACCACACATCCTTTAAATTGGCGTATCTAGCAAACGGGTTAGATGGTTCTGAGACATTTGAAGCCGACCACCAAGTTGTATTCTTTGTATCATCATCATAAGCTTTTTGCCCTAGACAAGTTAATTCTCCTACAGAAGTATTATACATTATTCCTTTCCTTGCTATGCAAACATAACCTATGATGGAGGTCTTTAATCTCCACTCAGATTTACCTCTAACACTCATATGATAATCGGCTTGTGTAGATATTAGTTGGTCAACTGCCTCAGAACCGGACATTACCTCCTTTGCTTCCCAAGGCCATTGGTCTCCCATGTTAGTACCTCCACACACATAGCAGTTGGTAACATTAAGACTACCGGCAATACTTTCAGCTAAGTCAATATACAGGTTTTTAGCATTAAGGGGGATCTTATTATCTATGCTCATCTCTTCATAAAAGGAATGGTATACTTGATGAGTTTGGGAGGATACCGTATCAGTCTCTATCCCTATAAACAATACTGTCCCAGGATCTAAACCCGTCCCGTATATTTGAAACCCAAATAAATTGCCATATTTGTCTAAGAACTTATCGGGGTTATTTATAAGTATATGGACTGGGTTACATTCCATAGACTTACAATATGGGCTGGTAGGCAACTTAGTCACTATCATGTCTTTGTCTACTGTCTGTCCCCAAGTTGCCCACCCCACACAAGACCAATATGGGCAAAAGTTATAGTCTTTATTTGGGCATCTAGGACTCACATATTTATTTTTACTACTGGGACAAATATATTTATCATTAGACCCATACGTCCTCTCCCATCTAAGATCCCCACATACATTCCACGGCTTCCTACCACTTGATATCGCTTTACACGCATCAAATAGCAGAACACCCGAAGAATGTACGGATTCTAACACCGTCTTATTAATTAGGGTCCCCTGAGGATCTCCATTCCTGAGAGTCAACCAAATTGTACGGGGTTGATACTCTGGACTGAAGCACTTAGGTTCTCCTATTCCTAAATGGCACACACTATAGTCTATATTTAGGTATCTACATCTTGATACATCTCCTTTACACTCGTATTGTGAATGCCAAATTAGGGTTTGGGAAATATGGTTACCTGTTCTTGTAGTCTTAATGCATACCTCACAGCTAGGAGTGTCGGTACCTCTACCTTCCTGAATATAAAAATACACATAAATAAACATTATCATCAACACATCTTTCGCCGTCATCCTCAGTCTTCGTCCGTGCGAAGGCACCTCAGCTTCCAGGATGTAAGTGCTGCAGGGAATGGAGTTCTGCTCGTCTTCACAGGAGTCCCTTCGAGACTTTCCCTGGCTTATAAACTATACGTCGGTGGGCGGACAGGCTTTATGCCTTCTCACTCACGCACCAAATCCCAAAAATAATAAAATTTGTAATCCACAATAATTCCTCGTTACTCCGACTGAGTCGTGCGTTTTAACCGGATCTTGCAGGGATTCTCTGGATCTGCTGTAACTTGCCAAGAATCGACTGCTGCTGGTTTAACCCTGGAGTGATGTATCCACGGAGTCACTTCGGCTACTTTTATCGCTGTAGGGGTAGACAAAAGAACAACATAAGGACCTCTCCACTTGGGCCCTAACGGTACATTATTCCACTCTTTAATCCACACTTGATCTCCTGGATGATAACTATGAACTGGGGGATAAATATTCACAGGTAATCTATCTTGTACCCATTTCTGTACCTCCTCCATAGTCTTACCCAACTCTACAACCTGCTGCCGGGTAATTCCTTCTCCCAACTGACTCAAGTCCCCCCTTAAGTTACCAAGTACGGGAGGTGGTCGCCCATACATGATTTCAAAAGGAGAGAGGCCCATCCTTCTGGTAAGGGTACTGCGGATTCGCAATAAAGCTATGGGTAAGAGAACGTTCCACTTAAGTTGGGTTTCCTGACACATTTTAGCCAACTGATTCTTAATAGTTCTATTCATTCTCTCTACCTTACCAGAACTCTGGGGTCTATATGCCGTATGAAGCCTCCACTTTATACCAAGCATATGAGTCAGTTGTTGTAGGCACTGATGAACAAAAGCTGGGCCATTGTCCGATCCTATAGAACAGGGTAGTCCATATTGGGGTATTATTTCTCGTAGCAGGAATCTCACAACTTCTCCTGCTTTCTCTGTACGAGTAGGACATGCTTCTACCCAGCCTGAATAGGTGCACACAATTACCAGCAGGTAACGATGTCCACCTGATTTAGGCATCACTGTAAAGTCAATTTGTAAATCGGACATGGGGAGTCCCCCCATAAACTGGACTCCTGGTGGCTTTACTGGTCCTTGTCTTGCATTATTTTTAGCACACGTTACACATCTTCGTACAATGGCCTGAGTCAAGTTGGACAATCTTGGTATGTAGAAATGTTTTCTGAGAGATTCTTCTGTGCTGTCTCTCCCAGAATGTGTCCCGTTGTGATAATTTTGGACAATTTCTACCGCTAGTGATGCTGGTATGACTATTCTTCCATCTTCTAGCTGATACCACTTGTTCTCCAAATACTTTCCTGGTTCAGTCTTTAACCACTCCTCTTCTTGAGCTGTATAAACTGGAGTCTATTGGGACAGTGGAGTTGGTATAAGAGCAGCTATATGCCCCACATATTCCTGTCTTCCTGATTCAGCGGCACGCTTAGCTGCACTATCTGCCATCCGATTTCCCTTGGTTACATCACCATCTCCTCTCAGATGCGCTCGACAATGTATGATACCGACTTCTTTCGGCTCCCACACTGCTTCCAATAGTTGTAGGATTTCAGCTGCGTACTTGATTTCTTTGCCTTCTGAATTCAATAGTCCTCTTTCTTTATACAAAGCTCCGTGGGCATGAGTGGTTAAAAACGCATATTTGGAGTCCGTGTAGATGTTCACTCTTAAACCTTCAGCCAATTGTAACGCTCGTGTCAGTGCTATCAATTCTGCCTTTTGTGCTGATGTTCCTTTCGCCAGTGGCCGAGCTTCTATCACCTTGTCTATTGTTGTTACTGCATATCCTGCATAGCGGATCCCTTCTTTCACATAACTACTGCCGTCGGTATAATATTGAACATCGGGGTTCTGGATGGGAAAATCACGAAGATCTGGTCTACTTGAGAATACTTCATCCATTACTTCCAAACAATCATGTTGACTTTCAGTAGGTTGTGGCAAAAGGGTAGCTGGATTTAAGGTGTTTACAGTCTCTAAATGCACTCTTGGGTTTTCACACAACATTGCTTGATACTTAGTCATACGGCTGTTACTAAACCAATGATTTCCTTTGTAATCCAACAACGTCTGTACTGCATGTGGGACTCGTACATAAAGTTCTTGACCCAGAGTGAGTTTATCGGCTTCAGCTACTAGCAGGGCGGCTGCAGCTACGGCTCTTAGACAAGGTGGAAGTCCGCTGGCCACTGCATCCAATTGCTTAGACATGTAGGCAACAGGTCTTTGCCATGATCCCAAGTACTGTGTCAATACTCCCACAGCCATTCTTCTTTGCTCATGTACATACAGGTAGAATGGTCGTGTGTGATCAGGTAGACCTAATGCTGGGGCACTCATCAAAGCCTTCTTCACATCTTCAAATGCCGTTTGCTGTTCTTGGGTCCATAAGAAGGGGTCGTGCTCTGTACCTTTGATAGCTGCGTACAGAGGTTTTGCCAGTATCGCGTAGCTGGGAATCCATATCCTACAGAAGCCTGCTGCCCCCAAGAATTCTCGCACTTGTCTTCTATTCTTGGGTATCGGTATTTGGCACACAGCTTCTTTTCTCTCTGGCCCCATAATTCTTTGACCTTCAGAGATATGGAATCCCAGATATTTGACAGTTGGCAAACACAACTGAGCCTTCTTTCTAGACACCTTGTATCCTGCCTTCCAGAGAATGTGTAGTAGATCGTGCGTTGCTTGCTGACAGATTTCTTTTGTAACTGCTGCTATCAACAAGTCATCTACATACTGTAACAATACACACTCTCCTGGGATGGACTCGAAATCCAGTAGATCTTGACTTAGAGCTGAACCAAATAGGGTAGGTGAATTTTTAAACCCTTGGGGCAGTCTTGTCCAGGTCATTTGGCGTTTTGAGCCCGTTACAGCGTTCTCCCATTGGAAAGCGAAAATACATTGACTTTCTGCGGCAATTCGGAGGCAAAAGAAGGCGTCTTTGAGGTCTAAGACTGTAAAGTAAGTAGCCCCGCCCGGAATTAAAGCAAGCAGGTTATATGGATTGGGTACAACTGGATGTATACTAACAACCGCATCATTGACTGCTCTCAAGTCCTGCACAGGTCGATACTCATCTGTACCGGGCTTTTGCACAGGCAGCAATGGGGTGTTCCAGGGGGAAGTACAGAATTTTAGGATACCATACCGTATGAACTTATCCAGATAAGATTGGATATTCTTCTTAGCCTTCTGCGGGATGTGATATTGTCTTAGGCTCACTGGATAAACCCCAAGTTTTAGTTCAATTTTAATAGGTGGAATATTGCGGGCCAGTCCTGGTGGGTTGTTCTCTGCCCAAACTCCTGGTATGTTGAATAAGGACTCATCACTCCTAGGGTTTTGGCTAGTCAACGCTGTATAAAGTCGCCACTCTTCTTCCTTTGGTACGGATAATGTCATAATACCTGAAGGTCCATTAAACTTTAAGGATGTTGTTCCATTTGGTAGGAACGTAATCTGCGCTTGTAATTTAGATAGCATATCACGTCCCAGCAATTGGACTGGACATTCAGGCATATAAAGGAATTGATGTTTTACTACGTGGCCTCCCAATGTACAGAGTCGACTTTTAAGAACCGGTTTTTCAGCACTTCTTCCAGTTGCTCCTATTACAGTAATAGTCCTTCCGGATGGAGGAGCAACTAGATTAGTCACCACTGAATGTTCAGCACCAGTGTCGATCATGAACGCACTCCTTTTTCCCCCTATTGATACATCGACCATAGGCTCCGCTCGACCAAGGGGGATGGAGCCCGGTCGGTATCAATAGTCCTCCATGACCGTGTCAGCCAATCCTACAAAGTCCCTACCCTCTCTATCGCGGGACCTTTGCGCTGCTGGGAAATACCTATCTTCCCTAACACTTCCTCTGTTCCCATTGCTCCCTCTATTACCATTACTCCCTCTGGGGCCTCCTCTACCTCTCGCTCTGCCTCTAAAGTTTCCATAACCTGTCCTAGGTCTGTCTCTCTCACACTGTTCTCTTCGAGGACACTCATTTCTCCAATGCCCTTCTTCCCTACAGTATGCGCACTGATTTCTACTTAGAGGTTCCTCATTCCACTTACTATCGCCTCTATCTGGGCCCCGTCTATCTACGCCTGCGATCGCTACTGCTAGCATATCTGCCTTTCTACGCATCTTGCGCTCTTCCTCTTTCTTACTTTCTGTTTCCCTATTCATATATACCTTATTCGCTACCTCCATTAGTTGGGTGATGGACATACCTGCAAACCCTTCTAACTTCTGTAGCTTGCGCTTAATATCTCCATAAGCTTGGCTGACAAAGGCGGAGTTCACCATTCGGGAATTATCTGCGTCTTCCGGATTAAAGGGGGTATACAAGCGGTATGCCTCCAATAATCGGTCATAAAAGACACTGGGCGCTTCATCACTTTTCTGAATCACCTCAACTGTCTTCGACATATTAATGGCTTTCTTTCCTCCGGCTTTCATGCCAGCAATTATAGCGTCTCTATAGGCTCTGAGTTGAACCATATCAGCACCATTTACATTCCAATCGGGATCGGTGTTGGGATAATGTGTTGCGGCCCATGCTGATGGATTGGCTTGGTTTAAAGTACGGGCTTTATCCTCTAGCGCTTTAATGGCCGCTTGATTAATTCTTGTCCTTTCCTCATTGTTGAACAAAGTCATTAATAACTGCTGGCAATCAGCCCATGTCGGGTTATGTGTCTGTACTATTGAGGTGAACAGATCAGTCATAGCTTGTGGTTTCTCAGTATACGAGGAATTGTGGGTCTTCCAATTTAAGAGATCGGTTGTCGTGAACGGGACATATACGAAGACTGGGTCAGCATGTGCCATTTGGCCTGCGGCATCGATATAGGCTGACCCAGGATTCAGACGAAGAGGCATCTGATAGTGTTTTAATTGTTGGGCACCGGTCAGTTGTCGGGTTTGTATGGGGCTACGTGGAGGGGCGTCAGTCATAGGTTCCAGTCGGGGAGAAATAGGGTATGGGGATGTGGGAGCTTGGTTTTGGGAAAAGGTTGTAAATAAAACACTTCGAGTCGAGCTAGAAGAAGCTTGACCGGAAGTCTGAAGTGGCGCCAAATCAGGATATTCGGATCTAATGGGGGTTGGCTCTGATTCCGGAAGGGGAGATTTAGTACGAGAGGGGGTGGATTCTGTACTGGAGGAGGAAGCAGAAGTGGATGAGGGCAATGAGGGAAGGGTTGCAGGACTTCCTGCATTTGCGTCACTTCCTCTTAACGGAAAGTAAGGGGGCGGCAAAGGGATCTCGGACTCAGGGGGCGTGTCCAAAATGGGCCTAACACCAGTCCTAGTGGACAAACAAGTCCTAGCTACCATGAGGCGACATTGCTCCTCGTGGCATGTCTGAAGCCATTTTGGCGAGTCATTTACGGCCTGTCTCCAACAATCAATATAAGGAAACTGGCCGTAAAGTTCAGGCCTACCCGATACAGCCACGTGTAAGCGCTGTACCAGAGTTGGATCCAAACTGCCACGTGGCGGCCATGCCGCAACCAAAGTAGGCCGCTCCCTAGTACACAAAGTGACCAAACGTACAGGAGACATTTTAACCCCAAAATCACAAGTTTTGAATCCCTTTTTAAAATTCTTCACCATACAACCTAAGGGATCCGGAATCGTTGACTGCGACGCGCCCATACTTATCAATGGAACGTCGTTGACAACGATTACTATGCACGCGTACTATTCAACAGTCACACCCGTTTCCTCTGGCAACAGCACCACGTGGTACAGTTACCAAGTGAAACGTATACAATAACACAATAAACACTCAGTGAATTCCCGTACACACACAGCTGTTACACCAGTCACTAGATAATCAATATTATGCCCTTTGGCGAAACTATACAGTCACCCACGCTATAATTCTCTATATACGAATTACCCGTCTATAACACACCCCAGTAACATCGTCTTTTACAAATAGCGGTTACAGTACGGTTAGCATAGGTCAAAGCACAAGTTAAGGTCACAATACAATTATTAGTGGTTATGGTGTTAAACATGCAATGGACAACAATGATTAGTACTTATATACAGTGTCAGTAAATATACAGGGTTATGGTACCGTGCACTATAATACAGCAACACACTATTAACACTCTCGCTAGACGGCTGAGCTCGCGCTATCTAACAAGATATACACTTTACTAAACAATCTTTATCACATTTACAATTCCCAACTAAACTATTGGCCAGTTCCTTGAATGGACTACCTAAAAACAATCTACATACGTTTTGGTTAGCCACACTGCCCAAGCACCACATATAGCGAGCTAGAGGACCGAATTTACACAGACGCCTCTTAGTCGATTACTATCAAAAATCTAGTGGATTCCAAATTTACACGCCTTCCCACTTAGCCAAGATAGGTTGAGAGCTTGCGAACCGAGTTTACACAGACGCCGCTTAGTCCCCCGGTCCCTCCGACCTAGCGAACAAAATATACACCCTAGAACGCTAGTCTAGACAAGACACCGGTGTCCGGCTAGGGCTATTTACACCAGAGCCCCGCCTGACTAACAAAATCAAACGGTCTGACAAAAGAGCGTTCGATCGAGCGGTGCGCCTTCGCTCCTTCCCTCCGACAGAGGGGGCAGATTCCATACACAAATAACCCCTTATGGGCCTACCGCACAATCGGTATACCCCTAGTGGGTCTGCCGTCTAAAACAGCAGTTGTCTTACCTCCTCGTTCCTGAACCTGAGTTCACACTCATCGACGGGGACACCCCAGCACTTCTCACGTAGAGGCCGATGATCTCCTGGACAACAGACCAGTGGCGCCGAGACGAAGGGAGGTCCACGCAGAAGTTCAGGGGTGCAGCCGTAGAGAACGTGGGCAAAGATAGACCGTCTCACGCCTCTGCCTCTCAGCTACCGTTGAACGATGAGCTTCCCGGCCAATGCACCAAATGATACCGGAGAAACTGACGGAAGCGAAGCACAGAGAGATGGACACAGGTTTTTTCAGGAAGGAAGAGATTCTTTATTGGATCACCGATCGGGACTCAGAGGGACTAGCGTCACCAAAATACCACAAGTTCTGAGCCCCGGACAATAGTGCAGGCTCCTTATATAGGCACATAACTCCTCCCATATTAAGCTCCACCCGCACATTCTCTTGACCAATCAATACAAATAAGAATTAACTTCCTGCTTGACCGCATGGCTTGTCCAGCACAATGGAGGAGGGGAATACTACATCCTGTATTCTTGCACATGCTCCGTACACTACTGATCGTATCTTGCCTCGTGCAACCAACTGATCGATACGTCAGCATATGCACGTACACATGCCACGTGGTAATCTCGGCCTACTAAATTTATTTTTACCGAGATTCCACCACAATAATAGTGATATAACTGGGGGACAATGCTCACTGTGCTCTGATAAAAGTGATATAACTGGGGGACCATGCTCACTGTGCTCTGATAATAGTGATATAACTGGGGGACCATGCTCACTGTGCCATGATAATAGTGATATAACTGGGGGACAATGCTCACTGTGCCGTGATAATAGTGATATAACTGGGGGACCATGCTCACTGTGCTCTGATAATAGTGAGATAACTGGGGGACCATGCTCACTGTGCTCTGATAATAGTGAGATAACTGGGGGACAATGCTCACTGTGCTCTGATAATAGTGATATAACTGGGGGACCATGTTCACTGTGCTCTGATAATAGTGATATAACTGGGGGACAATGCTCACTGTGCTCTGATAATAGTGATATAACTGGGGGACAATGCTCACTGTGCTCTGATAATAGTGATATAACTGGGGGACCATGCTCACTGTGCTCTGATAATAGTGATATAACTGGGGGACCATGCTCACTGTGCTCTGATAATAGTGATATAACTGGGGGACAATGCTCACTGTGCTCTGATAATAGTGATATAACTGGGGGACAATGCTCACTGTGCTCTGATAATAGTGATATAACTGGGGGACAATGCTCACTGTACTCTGATAATAGTGATATAACTGGGGGACAATGCTCACTGTGCCCTGATAATAGTTATATAACTAGGGGACAATGCTCACTGTGCCGTGATAATAGTGATATAACTGGGGGACAATGCTCACTGTGCTCTGATAATAGTGATATAACTGGGGGATCATGCTCACTGTGCTCTGATAATAGTGATATAACTGGGGGACAATGCTCACTGTACCCTGACAATAGTGATATAACTGGGGGACAATGCCCACTGTACCCTGACAATAGTGATATAACTGGGGGACAATGCCCACTGTGCTCTGATAATAGTGATATAACTGGTGGACCATGCTCACTGCTCTGATAATAGTGATATAACTGGGGGACAATGCTCACTGTACTCTAATAATAGTGATATAACTGGGGGCAATGCCCACTGTGCTCTGATAATAGTGATATAACTGAGGGACCATGCTCACTGTGCTCTGATAATAGTGATAATAGTGATATAACTGGGGGACAATGCCCACTGTGCTCTGATAATAGTGATATAACTGGGGGACAATGCCCACTGTGCTCTGATAATAGTGATATAACTGGGGGACCATGCTCACTGTGCCGTGATAATAGTGATATAACTGGGGGACCATGCTCACTGTGCTCTGATAATAGTGATATAACTGGGGGACCATGCTCACTGTGCTCTGATAATAGTGATATAACTGGGGGACAATGCTCACTGTGCTCTGATAATAGTGATATAACTGGGAGACAATACCCACTGTGCTCTGATAATAGTGATATAACTGGGGGACCATGCTCACTGTGCTCTGATAATAGTGATAATAGTGATATAACTGGGGGACAATGCCCACTGTGCTCTGATAATAGTGATATAACTGTGGGACCATGCTCACTGTGCCGTGATAATAGTGATATAACTGGGGGACAATGCTCACTGTGCTCTGATAATAGTGATATAACTGGGGGACCATGCTCACTGTGCTCTGATAATAGTGATATATCTGGGGGACAATGCTCACTGTGCTCTGATAATAGGGATATAACTGGGGGACAATGTGCCCTGATAATAGTGATACCAGGGATATAACTGGGGGACCATGCTCACTGTGCTCTGATAATAGTGATAATAGTGATATAACTGGGGGACCATGCTCACTGTGCTCTGATAATAGTGATAATAGTGATATAACTGGGGGACAATGCCCACTGTGCTCTGATAATAGTGATATAACTGGGGGACCATGCTCACTGTACCATGATAATAGTGATATAACTGGGGGACAATGCTCACTGTGCTCTGATAATAGTGATATAACTGGGGGACCGTGCTCACTGTACTCTGATAATAGTGATATAACTGGGGGGCAATGCTCACTGTGCTCTGATAATAGTGATGTAACTGGGGGACCATGCTCACTGTGCTCTGATAATAGTGATATAACTGGGGGACAATGTGCCCTGATAATAGTGATACCAGGGATATAACTGGGGGACCATGCCCACTGTGCTCTGATAATAGTGATATAACTGGGGGACCATGCTCACTGTGCTCTGATAATAGTGATATAACTGGGGGACCATGCTCACTGTGCTCTGATAATAGTGATATAACTGGGGGACAATGCCCACTGTGCTCTGATAATATTGATATAACTTGGGGACCATGCTCACTGTGCCGTGATAATAGTGATATAACTGGGGGACCATGCTCACTGTGCTCTGATAATAGTGATAATAGTGATATAACTGGGGGACCATGCTCACTGTGCTCTGATATTAGTGATATAACTGGGGGACAATGCTCACTGTGCTCTGATAGTAGTGATGTAACTGGGGGACCATGCTCACTGTGCTCTGATAATAGTGATATAACTGGGGGACAATGCTCACTGTGCTCTGATAATAGTGATAATAGTGATATATAACTGGGGACAATGCCCACTGTGCTCTGATAATAGTGATATAACTGGGGGACAATGCTCACTGTGCTCTGATAATAGTGATATAACTGGGGGACCATGCTCACTGTGCCCTGATAATAGTGATAATAGTGATATAACTGGGGGACAATGCTCACTGTGCTCTGATAATAGTGATATAACTGGGGGACCATGCTCACTGTGCCCTGATAATAGTGATATAACTGGGGGACCATGCTCACTGTACTCTGATAATAGTGATATAACTGGGGGACCATGTTCACTGTGCTCTGATAGTAGTGATAATAGTGATATAACTGGGGGACAATGCCCACTGTGCTCTGATAATAGTGATATAACTGGGGGACCATGCTCACTGTGCTCTGATAATAGTGATATAACTGGGGGACCATGCTCACTGTGCTCTGATAATAGTGATATAACTGGGGGACAATGCCCACTGTGCTCTGATAATAGTAATATAACTGGGGGACCATGCTCACTGTGCTCTGATAATAGTAATATAACTGGGGGACCATGCTCATTGTGTTCTGATAATAGTGGTAATAGTGATATAACTGGGGGACAATGCCCACTGTGCTCTGATAATAGTGATATAACTGGGTAACAATGCTCACTGTGCCCTGATAATAGTGATATAACTGGCGGACAATGCTCATTGTGCCCTGATATTAGTGTTATAACTGGGGCACAATGCTCACTGTGCCCTGATAATAGTAATAATAGTGATATAATTGGGGGACCATGCTCACTGTGCCCTGATAATAGTGATATAACTGGGGGACAATGTTCACTGTGCCCTGATAATAGTGAGATAACTGGGGGACCATGCTCACTGTGCCCTAATAATAGTGATAATAGTGATATAACTGGGGGAAAATGCTCACTGTGCCCTGATAATAGTGATAATAGTGATATAACTGGGGGACAATGCTCACTGTGCTATTATAATAGTGATATAACTGGGGGATAATGCTCACTGTACCCTGATAATAGTGATAAAACTGGGGGACCATGCTCACTGTGCCCTGATAATAGTGATATAACTGGGGACAATGCTCACTGTGCCCT
Organism: Pelobates fuscus; assembly: GCF_036172605.1. Taxonomy (NCBI): domain Eukaryota; kingdom Metazoa; phylum Chordata; class Amphibia; order Anura; family Pelobatidae; genus Pelobates; species Pelobates fuscus. Next base: position 439,653,779 of record NC_086318.1, read on the forward strand.
GATAATAGTGATATAACTGGGGGACAATGCTCACTGTGCCCTGATAATAGTGATAATAGTGATATACCTGGTGGAAAATGCCCACTGTGCTCTGATAATAGTGATAATAGGGATATAACTCGGGGACAATGCCCACTGTGCTCTGATAATAGTGATACCAGGGATATAACTGCGTGACAATGCTCACTGTGCTCTGATAATAGTAATAATAGTGATATAACTGGGGGGACAATGCTCACTGTGCCCTGATAATAGTGATACCAGGGATATAACTGGCGAACAATGCTCACTGTGCCCTGATAATAGTAATAATAGTGATATAACTGGGGGACAATGCTCACTGGGCCCTGATAATAGTGATACCAGGGATATAACTGGGGGACAATGCTCACTGTGCTCTGATAATAGTGATAATAGGGATATAACTGGGGGACAATGCTCACTGTGCCCTGATAATAGTGATACCAGGGATATAACTGGGGGACAATGCTCACTGTGCTCTGATAATAGTGATAATAGGGATATAACTAGGGGGACAATGCTCACTGTGCCCTGATAATCATAATAATAGTGATATAACTGGGGGACAATGCTCACTGTGCCCTGATAATAGTGATAATAGGGATATAACTATGGGGACAATGCTCACTGTGCTCTGATAATAGTGATAATAGGGATATAACTGGGGGACAATGCTCACTGTGCCCTGATAATAGTGATACCAGGGATATAACTGGGGGACAATGCTCACTGTGCCCTGATAAGTGATATTGCAGAGGGACAATGCTTACTGGTGCCCTCCTTTTTAGGAGGGACAGTCCCTAATTTAGTCCCAAACCCGCCTGTCCCTCTTTTCTATGAGCTCCATATTGTTGGTATGTCTAAGTGTATAACAGCTCGAACTTAAATACATAGAAGTAAATTGTGGTAGAATGAATCCATGGCAAATGTGCCAAAAAGGCCTTGGTTACAAACCCGTCAATTCTCAAAATAGCCTTGGTCCTGAAGGGGTTAAACCACAATAAATGTGTTTGGAAATCAGCCTGTGTAAATAAGATACATTGTTCTTCTTTTAAATTACATTTTAGTTCATAAATTGTTATCTGTAAGTCACCTCATATTTCTCAGAAGATCCCTGCCACTGACCACACGCCCACTCACACCAAGAACAGCCCCCACCCCTGGCCACATGAGATGGCCTCTGATGAGCAGGATGACCAGAGGTCCCAGTTTTACTGGGGGGGAGATCACAGATCTCACTCACTGGCCCCAAGGCAGTTTGCCACTGCAGGGGGAGGCAGGGAGCTAGGGCCTGGAGGCAAAACGCTCCTCCGCCAAACAAGCAGGTTGGAGCATTGACGCACGTTACTATGGCAAATCTCCGACACTGCACTGTAATTGCGGGAGGAGAGAGTAGTCAGCTGCAGGCTGAACTGTACGCACCACCACTGGACCACCTGGGATTCAAAAGTCTCCCCCTCCTCCCTGGCCAAAGGTTATAAAGTGTTATAGCTTTTTTTTTAAATATATACATTTGCTCCATTATCCCCCCACACACACTGAACCTCTACTCGCACTACAGCCCCTCCCCCACACACAGCACCCCCGCACTAACACATACACAAACTGAACCTTTACAGACACTACACCCCCTACACACACGCACCACCCCCTACACACACGCACCACCCCCTCCACACAAACACACAGGCAGCACCCCCTACACACACACACACACACACACACATACTGCACCCTCCACACACTCATTCACCCCACATACACACTGCAACACTCACTGCATTCCATCTGTGTGTGTATGTTCAGCAGTCTGTGTGTATTCAGCAGCCTGTGTGTGTGTATCTAGTAGTCTGTCTCTGTGTGTGTATTCAGTAGTTGGTGTGTGTATTCAGAAGCCTGTGTGTGTGTATTCATCAGTCAGTGTGTGTGTGTACTCAGCAATCTGTCTGTGTGTGTACTCAGCAGTCTGTGTTTAGCAGTCTGTATGTATTCAGCAGTCTGCCTGTGTGTGTCTATTCAGCAGTCTGTGTGGATACCAAAAAAATATAAGCTTTTCCCCAGGGCCTATTATGCTGTTAAGATGGCATTGGTCTAGGGCAGGGATAGGCAACCTACGGCACTAGTGCCATGCACGGCACTCGAGGTGTCTTTGCACGGCACTCAAGGCTGCTAGAGACAAACAGGCTCTGGCCTATCAGGAGTCCCAGTAAAACTTCAGATATCTGCTAATCCGAAAAGGTGGTGAAGGACAATCCTCAATTTATGCATTGCAGCACGTAGAGGAAGTGATCTCAGATCACTTCCTCCCAGCACTTGTGAATGGGAATCCACACAATGGTAGAACAGCTCGCAGTTGCAGCTCCTGTCCTTGACATGTACCTGGCCGGCCTGGTCCCCACTGGACCCCAGGGAAGACACCCACACTGGTAGATATACACAGAAATGCAGAATAACCCTCCCCTCATACAAATAATACGGACAGCCCACACACAAACATACACATAATCCGCACAAATGCAACACCACTAACAATCCACATACATGCACACAACCCCACATGCAGCCTCTCACATGCAATACCTCAAACAGCCCCCACAGACACTACCAAACACACAATGTGACATATCCATTCACACACACAATTCCACAAGCAGCCCCCATACACAACTCACATTCATATGTATCATACACAATCCATAAACTACTCATGAACATATACAATATAATAGCTAATATACGCAGGGCCGTCTTTAACGCGGGGCAAACTGGGCAGCTGCACAGTGAGCCCCGCTGGCCTCATCTATTTCTAACACCTGGCTGGTAATCCGCACACTAAGGAGGCCCACTGGGTGGCCCGTGCACAAAGGGCCACCCGGTGGGCTTCTGTCAGCAGGGGCCCGGTCGCGCTGAGGCACTTAACAGCGCGAGCGGGTCCCTTGCTTTTTGGCAGCAGGCTGGGAGGAAGTGATGGACACGCATCACTTCCACCCACAAAGAGAGGAGCGCACGGGAAAGAAGAGTAGGCAGAGTGGAGGGGGGCTGGCCGAGAGAGCCAGACCCCAACTCCCAACACCTTCTGCCACCAGCAGGTTTTTAAAGTGTACATTTTGTGTGTGTCAATATATCTGTGTGTGTGTGTGTGTGTATTAGTATGTCTGTGTGTGTGTCAGTATATCTGCGTGTGTCAGTATGTTTGTGTGTCAGTATATCTGTGTGTATGTGTGTCAGTATGTCTGTGTGTGTGTGTGTCTGTCAGTAAATCTGTGTCAGTATATCTGTATGTCTGTGTGTGTCAGTATGTCTGTGTATCTGTGTGTGTTTCAGTGTGTATATATCTCTGTGTGCGTGTATATGTGCATACATCTCAGCATTCACACACTAACACTACACACAAATACACCCCTGCATTCAAATTTCAACACTACGTACAAACACGTCTGTGTTACACACCAAAATCATATGTAAATACACCCCTGCATTCAAAAACCAACACTACACAAATACATGCTTGCAATCATGCCAACACCACACACAAACATATTCCATACAAAAACCTGTTTACATTCAAACACACAAAAACTGCTTAGTGCTTAATACAGACCTGGAAACATGGGTTAATGGTAGAGCCCCAGCTGTCAATGCATTTCTGGAGTTGCACGACAGATGGGGATCTACCTTTTAATCACCCGTGCAACAGGGAGGCCCAATAAAATTCTTGCACCTCTCTACTTTAGGTCTGCCACTGTGTTGAGGTGGAGGACGTGATTGCACGCCTGGGGAGGGGGGACAGGGTCCAGGGGGCCCCAAGCAAATGCTTTGCCCAAGGTCCAGTCAATATTAAAGACGTCCCTGCATATTACGCACAAATACAACGATACAAAGCAATTACAGTAAAAATAACACAAGCAGAAAACGGCAGCATACACACCTCAATTAAAAAAAATAGGACCGGCACGCTACGGGACATCACAATCTTATATTGGCACAGTGCTGCTAAAAGGTTGCCTACCCCTGGTCTAGGGTATGTGTGTGTGCTCTGATCATGCTCCTACAAAATGTAAATGAAAAGACACTCATTTGAGTACCAGGGAGGGGATGAGTTGTAACAGCCACTTCTGGTCAGGAATAGGTTAAAGACTTCTAATGCATATGTATTTTTATGTTGTTTTTTTTTTGTTTGTTTGTTTTTAGCTATTTTTGTATCGCTAATGGGTAATGTTCAAAATCTGGTCACCCTGCTGATGAGCCTTGTAGCGAAACACGCGCGTCAGGTGTGCGCCGCTCACTAACAGACACCCACGCTTACTCTATCTGATCAACACAAACACACACTCTCATAGACACACACTCACTGACAGATACAAACACGCACACACTCTCACTGACACACATACTCTCTCTGACGGACACAAAAATGCACACTCACAGACACGCACTCTCTGACAGATACAGACACACAAACTTACAAACACACACACTCACTGACATATTACATAGTTACATAGTTACATAGTTAGATAGCTGAAAAGAGACTTGCGTCCATCAAGTTCAGCCTTCCTCACACCTGTTTTTTGCTGTTGATCCAAAAGAAAAAAAAACAAACAAACAAAAAAAAAAACCCCAGTTTGAAGCACAATTTTGCAACAAGCTAGGACAAAAAATTCCTTCTTGACCCCAGAATGGCAGTCAGATTTATCCTTGAATCAAGCAGTTATTACCCTACATTGAAAGATTATATCCTCGAATATTCTGTCTTTGCAAGTATGCATCTAGTAGCTGTTTGACATATACAAACACACACACTCTCAGACACACACTCACTGACACACATACTCTCTCTGACAGACACAAAGATGCCCACTCACAGACACGCATTCTCTGACAGATAAAAACACATTCACTCACTGACAGTGAGTTATATCACTATTATCATTGCACAGAGAGCATGGTCCCCCAGTTATATCACTATTATCAGAGCAGAGTGAGCATGGTCCCCCAGTTATATCACTATTATCACTATTATCAGAGTACAGTGAGCATTGTCCCCAGTTATCACTATTATCAGAGCACAGTGAGCATGGTCCCCCAGTTATATCACTATTATCAGAGCACAGTGAGCATTGTCCCCCAGTTATATCACTATTATCACGGCACAGTGAGCATGGTCCCACAGTTATATCACTATTATCAGAGCACAGTGGGCATTGTCCCCCAGTTATATCACTATTATCACTATTATCAGAGCACAGTGAGCATGGTCCCCCAGTTATATCACTATTATCAGAGCACAGTGGGTATTGTCTCCCAGTTATATCACTATTATCAGAGCACAGTGAGCATTGTCCCCCAGTTATATCACTATTATCAGAGCACAGTGAGCATGGTCCCCCAGTTATATCACTATTATCAGAGCACAGTGAGCATGGTCCCCCAGTTATATCACTATTATCACGGCACAGTGAGCATGGTCCCCCAGTTATATCACTATTATCAGAGCACAGTGGGCATTGTCCCCCAGTTATATCACTATTATCAGAGCACAGTGGGCATTGTCCCCCAGTTATATCACTATTATCACTATTATCAGAGCACAGTGAGCATGGTCCCTCAGTTATATCACTATTATCAGAGCCCGGCCGCCCTGCGACCCCGGTATGTATGTCACTGGGCCAGCCTCTTCTCCTGGGGGGCCCAAGAGCCGGCCACCTCAGGGCCCCCCGAGGCTGGCCCTGCTGTCACCCGGCTGGCCGGTCCTGCAGGCGCGCGAGGGAGCACTGTCTCCTAGGTGCTTCCTCTTCAGCTCCCTCGCGCACCGCACTGATACCGGAGCCGGAAGATGACGTGTATGTTAGTGTGTGTTTGTGAGTGTGTGTTAGTGTTCGGTATCAGTGCGGCGCGCGAGGGAGCTGAAGAGGAAGCACACAGGACAGTGCTCCCTCGCGCGCCCGCAGGACCGGCCAGCCTGACTGCCCGCCGGGAGCCCAGCAGCACCACTGGACCCCAGGGAATCCCCTCAGCTCTCCCACAGGTAAGGAGGCTGGGGGGATTTAAAAAAAAAATGTGTTAGTGTATGTTAGTGTTTGTGAGTGTGAGGGTATGTTAGTGTGTGAGTGTATGTTAGTGTGTGTTTGTGAGTGTGTGTTAGTGTTCCGGTATCAGTGCGGCGCGCGAGGGAGCTGAAGAGGAAGCACACAGGACAGTGCTCCCTCGCGCGCCCGCAGGACCGGCCAGCCTGACTGCCCGCCGGGAGCCCAGCAGCACCACTGGACCCCAGGGAATCCCCTCAGCTCTCCCACAGGTAAGGAGGCTGGGGGGATTTAAAAAAAAAATGTGTTAGTGTATGTTAGTGTTTGTGAGTGTGAGGGTATGTTAGTGTGTGTTTGTGAGTGTGTGTTTGTGAGTGTGAGTGTATGGTAGTGTGTGTATGTTAGTGTGTGTGAGTGTATGTTAGTGTGTGTGAGTGTATGTTAGTGTGTGTGAGTGTGTGTTAGTGAGTGTGTTAGTGTGTGTGAGTGTATGTTAGTGTGTGTTTGTGAGTGTGAGTGTATGTTTGTGAGTGTGTGTGAGTGTGTGTTAGTGTGTGTTTGTGAGTGTGAGTGTATGTTTGTGAGTGTGAGTGAGTGTGAGTGAGTGTGAGTGAGTGTGAGTGAGTGTGAGTGAGTGTGAGTGAGTGTGAGTGAGTGTGAGTGTGTGTGAGTGTGTGTGAGTGTGTGTTAGTGTGTGTTAGTGTGTGTTAGTGTGTGTTTGTGAGTGTTTGTGAGTGTTAGTGTGTGTGAGTGTATGTTAGTGTGTTAGTGTGTGAGTGTATGTTAGTGTGTGTTTGTGAGTGTGTGTTAGTGTTAGATTGTGTGTGTGTTAGTGTGTTAGTCTTAGAGTGTGTGTGTGAGTGTATGTTAATGTGTGTGTTAGAGTGTGTTAGTGTGTGTGTCTGTTACTGAGTATGTTTGTGTGCATCTGTTAGTGAGTGTGTATGTATGTCTGTCACTGAGTGTGTGTCTGTCAGTAAATGTGTGCGTCTGTTCATGAGAGTGTGTGTGTCTTAAGCACTTACCTTTCTCCAGCGCCGGACTCCCTTGGCGCTGGGAATCTCTCCGCCCCGATCCGCCTCTCAGCTCCGAATGCGCATGCGTGGCAAGAGCCACACGCGCATTCAAACCGCCCATAGGAAAGCATTATTCAATGCTTTCCTATGGACGTTCAGCGTCTTCTCACTGTGATTTTCACAGTGAGAATAGCAGAAAATCCTCTAGCGGCTGTCAATGAGACAGCCGCTAGAGGCTGGATTAACCCTCAGTGAAACATAGCCGTTTCTCTGAAACGGCTATGTTTTCAGCTGCAGGGTTAAAACTAGAGACCTGGCACCCAGACCACTTCATTGAGCTGATGTGATCTGGGTGTCTGTAGTGGTCCTTTAAGTGTATGTGTTTATGCATGCACTGGCGTACATACCGCGGTCACACATGTCGCAGCCCTGCGACCCGGTGCCCGCCGCCATGTGTTGCGGCCCCAGCCCGCACAGAGTAAGCGCGCGGGGGGGCCCACGGATCAGTTTTCGCACCGGGGCCCCATGGGTTGTGTGTACGCCACTGAAGTTGGCTCTAAACTGTGGAGGCTTCAAACAGAAATGTTTAGTTACACTTTGCATCAGGTAAGTGTAGGTTCCAGGGGCAGCTGGTAACAGCATGAAAATATCAGGAACAAAAATAATAAAGTTAAAATAACATTTATTAGCAAGTACTATAAAACAAAGCCACGTAAAGCATAAATGTGCTGCTATATTTATGCTTTTTGAGATTTCAATATTTTTTAGTTTTTTTTTTCACCTTTTGGTCTCTGTCTTTTTTTTCTGTGTAATAATAAAAGTTACGTTGTTGTTTTTTTTGTTTTTGTTTTTGACAATTTTTATTGAGTTTGGTATGTGGTATGTGGTTGCACAATACATTAGGTTGACTGTTCCACATGGTAGCACTATTACAGAAAGTACATTGAAAATATGAACATACAAATACACTGAAACATATCATCAGATAATATCTTGCCCATACCCTTTTGCCAGGAGGTCATAAAGTGTTCTGTAGTGCACTAACGGTTAGCTAAAAGAAGCTGATATATAGCAGATATAATTTTCGTAGGCTTGGGTCTTGCCAAACTCATAGTTTCAAAAGTAGTCATAGCAGGTCTCTTGATTTGTTGGGCAGGAGTTGTAAGAAGAGATTTAAGTTGAAGATATGAAAATAGAGCTCGAGGCGATTGTTGGTATGGGGCGAAGAGATCCGGAAATTGTTTCACTACTGTGTTGTGATACATGTGGTGGACACTGGACTTGTGTGCATCCCTTCGGTATTTACATACAGTAGTCAAATGTTGTGTTCTGTAGATATATACTGTAAAGCGGTGTGTCCAAAGATATTGGCACACCCCCACATAAACCAGTGCGTGTTAATCCCAAGTATGAAGGAGCAGCTTGGTTGTGTCAAGCATTGTCGGTGGGCGCGGGTGAGAATTTCTTGGTAACCAGAATAAGCATTTCAAGTCCTCTTTATATGACCATTGGAACTCTATAGCTACCCATTGTCGTGGTGTGTCTACGACATGTGCGGTTACCACTGACGTTAATGAGGCCGTCTTTTAATATAATTTTACATCCGGGAGCCCAAGGCCTCCACATCTCATCGGTTTCTGAAGGATTCTAGTAGCCACTCTAACTCTTTTTCTTGCCTATACAAATCGTACTATGGATATTTGTAAAACAATCAGGATAGGTTTGGGACGGAGAATTTGCAATGTTCATTGTAAGTAAGGGAATTTCGGTAATAAAGATTTTTTGAATGCTGCTATTCTATCTTGCTGGGACAAATATTCTACTTCCCATGCCAATGTGTTTAAAATTTCCTGCAATAACTAAATAAGGTCTTGTATACTTCTAGTGATACGTACACCCAAAAAGGTGATGAAGTCTACCCTCCATCCAAAGGGGGATTCTAATTTCAGTGCCTTCATAGTAGCATTTCCTACACCTTTCCCCATGACTACTTATACAATGTAGAGTAGTAATTGGCACGATAGGAGAAATGCATTTTTTTATTTGATTGTCTCTTCTTTAGTGTATTAGCTAGGCGTTCCCCTGCTTTAGGCTGCCTTCAACTTCTTTAAATAATATCCCACTTTTGTCCATGCATTCTGGTTAATGTTTTTACTTATTTGGACTATTTGGTCCCTCGGCTCTGGTGATGGATTTTACTGATTTTGGTTGATTAGGTCATAGAGCTCTGGTCTCCACTGCCATAGTTGTGCCTATGATTGTCTGCATATGCTCATTGTATGAGCATTCCTCTTGGCAGTGATTCATGTGATAGCCATATTGTAGAGTGGCTAAGGTCGGAATTGACATTATCTGTCAAGTATTGTTATTAAGGAGAGGTCCTGTGCAAATGAGGTGTCTTGTAGGAGAGATTCATTAAGCCTCCAGGGACTATGGTTTTTTGAAGTCATAAGTCCTTTAGTCTAAAGGTGACTGGGGCATGATCAGACCAAACTATCTGTTCTATGGTAAAATCTGGTTTATGGCTTAGCTACCGATTAGAAACCCATTGATCCGTGAATAAGTATTATGCACTGGAGAGAAGTGTGTTTACCGTGGACTCGTGTGAGTGATTCTCCAGGTGTCATTATGGTGGTGTGTGTGTGGGAGCAGTTTTGCTATTGCTTGACATTGTCATTTAAGGGCCAGCAGTGTTGTGTCTAGGTTGGGGTCAAGTACGTGATTAAAATCTCCACATAGAACCATGATACCGTGTTGAATATTGTTTGATGTGTGTAAAATATTTGTGTGTTGGTTTTGAAGTGAGTTTCTTGTAGACAAATGATCTCCACTCCATGTAATCCCCTGCGGTTCCATCATCTCTAAGCCCCAGGTTTGGAGCTATAAAATGCCGTCTTCGGGAAAGGCAATCACGTTTGCTGCACCATTGCGGTGTATGAATAGCTTGGTCATGTATCCCCATTTGTAGGGCAGATGATTGCGTCTCAGGTTCTCGCTTATAGCTCGGTAAGATTTTAATTTCCGTAGCATTGTAGCCGGGTATCTGCTAATATTACAATGTTCTGGAAATTTGCAGGCAGTCCTTGCCCTGCTAGATCGGAGGATGAGCTCCTTAGCGTGGTAATAATATATTTTTGGTAAAGTGTCCCGAGGTATGTTTTTAGGGGTAGACTGTGGCTTTGCCATGTGCTGGGTTCAGTAAATCAGGAGCATGTCTTGTGGGAGGTCTGGGGTAAGCATTTGGAACAGTTTAGCAGTAAAGACAGTGAGGTCTTGTGAGCTTATGGCCTCCGGGATCCACCTGATGCAGAGATTACTTTGGTGCGCTCTGTCTTCCATATCTGCAAGCTGAGCCTCTTAAGTGCTCACTTGTTCCATCAGGTCCTCCACTTGTGCCTTCACATACTCCACCATCTCGCTCTCCATCAAAGAGGTCCTGGAGCCTAAATCCTGCAGGTCTTTGCAAAGTTCTTGAAGGACTGTTGCAGGGAAATCTGGAGTCTGAAGTCTGGAGTCTTGTGGACATTTCATCCAGCATAGATCTTGGGTAAGCAGTTCACCTTGGTCGTGTCTTGCTACTGAGTGCTCTTTCCTCGAGCGACAGCTCTAATATATCAGTCGGGTCTAGGTAAAATGCAGCAGGAGGGCTGATGCTCCGAGGTGCCAACTGTACACGCGACTGCTCTCGATCATTTCCAGGCCACGCCACCATAAAAGTTACCTTTTAAATGGACACTGTAGGCACCCAGACCACTTCAGCCCTTTGAAGTAGTCTGGGTCCTGTGACCTTTTTGCACTTAGTGCTGCAATGTAAACATTGCAGTTCCAGAGAATGTTTACATTGCAGCTCTAATCTGCCCTTTCGGAATCTAATCACAGACCTCCAGCGTCAGACTTTCCCCATAGGAAAGCCTTGAATAATACTTTCCTATGGGGAGGTCTAAAGTGTGCGGCGCTGGATTCAGGTAAGCGGCTGAATGGGTTTTAACCCCTTCAGCCCTACGAGTGTGGTGCCCTGAGGCAGGGGGGCACTCCAGGAGACTATAGTGCCATGAAAATGGGTTTGTTTTCCTGGCACTATAGGATCCCTTTAACCAACAATTGTAGTTTTCCCATTTACTTTTTGCTGGCACTCATGTACTCTCATGTTTTTCAGATCCTAAGTTTGAGGGTAAACCCCTAGTAGGAGTGTCTCACGTTATTTAGCTCATTTTTGTCTGACTTACTCCATGCGCGTGACACCGACCCCAAAGACTGGCATGTAGTTATGCTAATTTCATTGTACTAAGTTAAGGCTTCCTGTATGAGGATATATAACTACCCTTCACAGCGCATGAATCACACATACTGTCACACCATGCCCAACAGAATGATGAATTTATGTGTCCAAATTTGCTTGACTATATCTGATGGAAAACCTCTCCAGGTAGCTACTACACTTTTTATATTACTGCTAGCCTTTACTGCTCCCACTGGAAGGCTATTGCAGGTAACTACTACCCTTTTTATATCACTGTTACTGCTCCCACTGGAAGGCTATTCCAGGTAACTACTACCCTTTTTATATCACTGTTACTGCTCCCACTGGAAGGCCATTCCAGGTATCTACTACCCTTTCTATATCATAGTTTGCTATTACTGCTGCCAGTGGAAATCTATTCCTCATATCCTCTACCTTTTCTCTATCACTCTAAGCCATAACTGTTTCTACTGGAAGGCTACCATGTACCTAGTTTTATCACAGTATGCCTCAGTCTGATAGACTATAAGCACACAGCATACCAAACAGAACGTTCCATTATGTAGGTTTGTGCTTGCGCTACTAAAAACTCCGTAGGTTTGTTCAATGACATTTACAATGACACATTTCTGCAGGTGTCTGGGCCGCAGGCTCACACATTTACAATCTGGAGAGATTTCAGTTTGTTTCTGGGATTTTATTAGATTTTATTAGACTTACTGTGCTGAAAGTTAGATGGAGGAGACATTCCTCACTGTTACACCGTAATAAAATGTTATCATTTAAACATGGTTTAACTTAATCTTTTCAGATACAATTCTTTGCCTGAATGGTAAAGCTGTGATACACGGTCGTGATATTGAGATCTCACATTAATAATCTTAATGTTATCAGATGAAAATCCCTCTGTCATCTCTGCGTTGCTCCTCCAAGTCTGGTGTTTGAAGAGTCACAGCACATTACGGTTGTCATAATTGCACTTTTGATCAGTTTTAGTTTATGGTTTTGCTTTGTTTGCTTTTGTAATGTATGTATTTATCGCTACAATATCTGCAATATATATTCCTGATCTAGAGAAGGGGCTATTTTACCTTATAGCACTTTTTCCTTAAGGCTTAAGGGGATATTCACTAAACTCAGAGTTTTAGGAAACAAAAGCTTGTACGTCACACAGAATAACTCGCCCCCAGGCTCGTGTGGCCGGCCCCTCGCAGGACTTCTAGTTTGGGAGTTCTGTTTCGTTGTTAACAATAGCAGTACGGTACACATTTGAATGTCATTGATTGGCTGAGAGCATCATCTGACAATCCACCATTGAATATCTTCTAGTTCACCATTGGTTTTAGTGTTTAGATCGCACCTTCTTTTTTTTGCAATGAGCTAAAGTAGTAAACATTCCATCCTGAGAAGTCTCTTTAATACATGCAGTTTTGTCTTTTTGAAAATACGTGCAAAATGGAAGCAAAATAAACAAATGCTTGGTTAACAATATCTGTAAGTAATATTAGATTTAATCCCACTGTTTTCATTAAATAATGAATTTTTCTGGAAAGATATCCACAAAGACAGATTGCTAGCGACGATATCCGTGCAGAAAGACAATACTTTGCTGTGGGAGTTCCACCTATAAATCTACTTTATTTATTTCCCCTAGACACACAGTAAATATTTAAGATTGTTTATGTGAATCCCAGCACAATGGCAGGGTACACGCAATAAAAATCAGTACACGGAGGTCGCCAATAAATCGCAGAGTTAAGTAATTAACTGCGACACTATATCAGACGTAAAATCCAGTTGTATTTATATTTGTGATAATATTGTGTTGTTTTGTTATTTATGAAACGCACACCGTAAATAAATGCGCATATATCTGTCCTGTACCAACAGCTTCTGGGCATTTTGAAAAAAATTCTAAAAGTCATGTTAAATTTTAGCAATAAGTACCTTGTTTTCCTCGTTCCAACCTAATGACAAGCTTTAGATTGAGTTTGACTCCAAATCCTGCAAATCTTACTACTGAGCAATAGGGGAAGCTGAAATGTATTCTCTGTTCCATACATACAAACCCTGAGCCGGCAGATAAGAATTGACTGATGTTAGTTTACCCATTGTAATTCCATAAACGTATTTTACTTCTCTTACAGTATAGACTCATATACAGCCCAAACTGTGTGTTAGTCTTTACTGCTTGCAATGTATCTACTACATTCACTATATCCCTGTTAGCCTTTACTGCTTACACTGGAAGGCTATTCCAGGTATTAACTACTCTTTCTGTGAGACCATTAGCCTTTACTGTGTCTGGTGGAGGGCTATTCCAGGTTCCTATATTAATTTCTGTAAAGGCTTAACCCTCAAGGTTGATCATTCCAAAATAACCCGATATATACAACAATTAATGAGACCCCACAACTTGCGTAACAACTACTGCTCAATCCTTACATTATGGTGCAAGGAGGTCCCTTTCATTGTTTGTTTTATTAAAAAAATCTCTGGAGCTACACAGTTGTAATCGAAATTATCCAACCCACACTGAAAATCATGTTTACCATTTCAGATTTTTTTGTTTTACACTTTGCAATGAACAAACCAAACAAAAGCAATTGAAAGAGTTCAACACAATGAATGCTTCATTAGTGATGTCCAGGACGGTTCGCTGGCGAATAGTTCCCTGTGAACATAGCGTGTTCGCGTTCGCGGCGGCAGGCGAACATATGTGATGTTCGATCCGCCCCCTATTCGTCATCATTGAGTAAACTTTGACCCTGTGCCTCACAGTCAGCAGACACATTCCAGCCAATCAGCAGCAGACCCTCCCACCTCCTGGACAGCATGCATTTTAGATTCATTCGGAAGCTGCATTCTTTTTTTTTTTTTTTTTTTTTTTTTTAGACAGAAGTGTGTTATATTTGAGCATGCTAGGCTGAACGTGCGTATATCATGGCTAGTTGCACTGAGGGTATGAGTATATAGCAGTACATTGTTGTGAAAGATGGCTGTCATGTTTAGGGTGTAGCTTGCACATTATCAACTGTGTATTTATATCAGCAGCTCCACCACTAGTTATAAATCAAGTGTGAGTCGCCCCATGAGATGAGACTAGTGAATAACATAATACATGAACGGTTAAGGTAAAGGCCTGTAAGGAACTACGACAATAAACTCTTTAGGAGGTGAAATAATGACATGTTTAAACGCTTGCTACTTTACGATTAGTTAATGTGCAGAGAGCAGTTCATGTGATCAAAGGCATGGTGTGGAGGATCGGCTATAGTGGGACATGCTTGGCAGGCTGCTGTTTACTGCTTGTGCTCATCCGATCCCTTCTGGGCGCCAGGTGCAGACCCTGGGAGTCCCTGATACCTGGAACAACAAGGGCAAGTCTCTGGCTGAGTGCCGGGTTCGCGGCTTGAGGTGGTGGAAGCTTGTTTTGTCGGGTGGTCGGATCTGTCCCGGTGGTGCTTCACGTCCGGGGGGGGGTTGTGGTGGCTTAAGGTGGAGGCGAGTGCTTGACGTGGGGCAGGCTCTGCATTTCTGTTTGTGCCTCCGGTCCCGTCTTCGACGCCTTTTGCATCAGTGGATTTTAATGGGGACTGCTTCGCTTAGCTGTGGTGGAGCTTGTTGGGGCTTTGGTGGAGCTTGTTGGGGCTTCCTGCTTGTTATTTGCTTCCAAAATTGATTAACGAGTCTGTCCAGCTTAGACTCAATATCCTGCCATGCTTTGCTGGTACCAGGAGGACACGCGGCTGCCGCCATATTGGGAGAGTCGCAGATGAGTATGTCAGCCAGGGCGGCTGTGTTCTGTGCGTCCATTAGCTCCAGACAGCCTCTCAGGGGTGGACCGGGATAACCCCCACCGGTCCGAGGGGGGGGGGTAACGGAGCTCCTGCCGGGAACTAGCTGCTCCTGGGCATCCCAGGATCGGGAGATCGCCCGCCTCTCCCGCCCGGTGAGCACCAGGCCACACTTGCCACGCAGAGGTAAGTAAGACTCTGTCGAGTTGCTGACCGCTATTAAGCATGTCGGGTCGGTCAGGTAGGAGCAACATTGCTGGGTCATCCCCTTCTGGGGTGAAATTCGCTTGTTGATAGCTGCTTAAAGTGAGATATTGAGGGAGCTCACAAGAAGTGTGTCTTACCTCCATGACAGCTAGGCCCCGCTCCCCGGAAGCTGCATTCTTAGTGAGAGGAGGGACAGTGTAGCTGCTGCTGATTTAATAGGGAAATCGATAGCTAGGCTAGTGTATTCAGTGTCCACTACAGTCCTGAAGGACTCATCTGATCTCTGCTGTAAGGACAGCACCCCAAAAAGCCCTTTTTAGGGCTAAAACATGCTTTTTTTTTTTTTCTGTGTAATCTAATTGCAGTTGCCTGCCTGCCAGCGTGTGTGTCAGGCTCACAGTGTATACTGTGCCCACTTGCCCAGTGCCACCACTCATATCTGGTGTCACAATAGCTTGCATTTAAAAAATAAATACATTTTTGACTGTAATATAATAGCAGTCAGTTTCCTTCACACGGGTGCGTTTCAGGGCCTGCCAGGGCACAGTGTCACACCAGTGCAACTCTTATCTGGTGTAACAGTAGTGTACATTTAAAAAAAAAAAAAAATTTGACTGTAATAGATTGAATAGCAGTTAGTTGTCTGCAAGCGTGTGTGTCAGGCCTACAGCGTCTACTCTGCCAACTTCTGCCAGTGCACAGTGCCACTCATATCTGTTGTCACAGTAGCTTGCACGCATAGTACAACTAAGCAAAAAAAAAAATGACAGGCAGAGGCAGGCCACCCCGCAGGGGCCGTCGTGGTCGTGGTGCTGTGATTCCCTTTGGCCCTAGAATAATGCCCAGTGTTCAGAGGCCACGTACCCTGAACTCAAAAAGTTCTGAGGACATAGCTGACTGGCTAACACAGGACACCCAATCTTCTACAGCTTCCGCTCAGAACCTTGACGCACCATCCTCCTCTAGCTTAGCTTTGGGCACCTCTCAAGTTACCACTCGCCCGCCTGCCGCCACCACCAACACTAGCACCAAAGCCGCTTCACTTGATCTGTCAGAGGAGTTATTTACACATCAGTTGAAAGAAATGAGTGATGCGCAACCATTATTGCCAGAGGATGTAGATAACAGGGATATGTCTCAGTCAGGCAGCATTACACACATGGACGTACGGTGTGATGATGATGATGTTGTACCCGCTGCTGCTTCCTTTGCTGAGTTGCCTAGGTCAACAAAGTCTAGATTGCCTCACCTTTTTTAAGATGAATGAGGGATGGATCCCGAAGGGACTGACAGTGGGCGATACATTCGACTAAAAAAGGCCCGATGAGGGGGACGTAACAGGGATTAAACTGATAAGAATAGTACTACTTAACACACCAATCCTATCTGGTGGCACCTTAGATTGCACGCGCAGTGCCCCAAATTTGAAATAGGAGGACCGACCAAGCATCTTTTTCCATCTCCCGGTTCCTAAAATCAATGCCATATACACGACGTAACAGGGATTAAACTGATAGGAATAGTACTACTACTAACGCAGAGAGAGGCAACGCAGAGAGAGGAGTCTGAAGAAGAGGAGTCAGAGTAGGAAGGTGGCTTTGAGGAGTTGGAAGACTAAACACAGCAGGCGTCCCAGGGGCTTTGTTGTCACCTTTCGGGACCCTTGGTGTTGTACGTGGCTGGGTGGAGGAAGAGACCTTCAATGACATCAGTGAGGACAAGGAACGGGACATGGCTAGCTTGGTATCCGACCTTGTGCAAATGGGGAGTTTGCGATTGTGCAAATGGACTGTTTGCGGTGCGTTAAACGGGGAGTTTGGTCTGTCACTGTGAAGCGGGCGTAACCCTTACACTACCTGATCGATACAACATCACACCTGATGTTCTAAAGCACATTATTCCAAACAATTTAGAAACATAGAAACATAGAATGTGACGGCAGATAAGAACCATTCGGCCCATCTAGTCTGCCCAGTTTTCTAAATACTTTCATAAGTCCCTGGCCTTATCTTATAGTTAGGATAGCCTTATGCCTATCCCACGCATGCTTAAACTCCTTTACTGTGTTAACCTCTACCACTTCAGCTGGAAGGCTATTCCATGCATCCACTACCCTCTCAGTAAAGTAATACTTCCTGATATTATTTTTAAACCTTTGTCCCTCTAATTTAAGACTATGTCCTCTTGTTGTGGTAGTTTTTCTTCTTTTAAATATAGTCTCCTCCTTTACTGTGTTGATTCCCTTTATGTATTTAAATGTTTCTATCATATCCCCCCTGTCTCGTCTTTCCTCCATGCTATACATGTTAAGATCCTTTAACCTTTCCTGGTAAGTTTTATCCTGCAATCCATGAACCAGTTTAGTAGCCCTCTTTGAACTCTCTCTAAGGTATCAATATCCTTCTGAAGATAGGGTCTCCAGTACTGTGTACAGTACTCCAAGTGAGGTCTCACCAGTGTTCTGTACAATGGCATGAGCACTTACCTCTTTCTACTGCTAATACCTCTCCCTATACAACCAAGCATTCTGCTAGCATTTCCTGCTGCTCTATTACATTGCCTGCCTACCTTTAAGTCATCAGAAATAATCACCCCTAAATCCCTTTCCTCAGATGTTGATAAGTAGGACTCTATCAAATATTATGTACTCTGCCCTTGGGTTTTTACGTCCAAGATGCATTATCTTGCACTTATCCACATTAAATGTCAGTTGCCATTTTTCTAGTTTACCTAAATCATTTTCCATTTGGCTTATCCCTCCTGGAACATCAACCCTGTTACATATCTTAGTATCATCCGCAAAAAGACACACCTTACGATCAAGACCTTCTGCAATATCACTAATAAAAATATTAAAGAGAATGGGTCCAAGTACAGATCCCTGAGGTACCCCACTGGTGACAAGCCCAAGCTTCGAATATACTCCATTGACTACAACCCTCTGTTGCCTGTCACTCAGCCACTGCCTTACCCATTCAACAATATTGGAATCCAAACTTAAAGATTGTAGTTTGTTGATAAGCCTTCTATGTGCAACAGTGTCAAAAGCCTTACTGAAATCGAGGTAAGCAATGTCTACTGCACCACCCTGATCTATAATTTTAGTTACCCAATCAAAAAAATCAATAAGATTAGTTTGGCATGATCTCCCTGAAGTAAACCCATGTTGTCTCTGATCTTGAAATCCATGCGTTTTTAGATGTTCAACAATCCTATCCTTTAACATGGTTTCCATCACTTTCCCCACTACTGAAGTTAGGCTTACTGGCGTATAGTTGCCCGACTCCTCCCTATTACCTTTCTTGTGAATGGGCACAACATTCGCTAACTTCCAATCTTCTGGGACTACTCCTGTTATCAATGATTGGTTAAATAAATCTGTTAATGGTTTTGCTAGTACACCACTAAGCTCGTTTAATAGCTTTGGGTGTATTTCATCAGGTCCCATTGACTTATTTGTCTTTACTTTTGACAGTTGAAATAGAACCTCTTCCTCTGTAAACTCACGTGTAATAAATGACTCATTTATCCTTTTTCTTAACTGAGGTCCCTTTCCTTCATTTTCACCTGTAAATTTAGGAATGTTAGGTGATTTATGCCCTTTATGGATTAAACCCAGACTCTGCATCAACTATGTAATTTTCCATGGGAGTTTTGCCATGGATCCCCCTCCGGCATGCCACGGTCCAGGTGTTAGTCCCCTTGAAACAACTTTTCCATCACTATTGTGGCCAGAAAGAGTCCCTGTGGGTTTTAAAATTTGCCTGCCTATTGAAGTCTATGGCGGTTCGCCCGTTCGCGAACATTTGCGGAAGTTCGCGTTCACCATTCGCGAACGGAAAATTTTATGTTCGCGACATCTCTATGCTTCAAGTTAAAATGCAACTTTTATAATGACTTCTTGAGTCTCAAAATTATAAAACCCACTGAATAGAATCCCTCAGAACAGAACATATATGCAAAACAGGTGTTGTCTCAAGCACACCTGATGCAACTAATCAAGGGCTTTTTTAGTTGCACCAGGTGTGCTTGAGCTGGAACACTTGAGATACCTTAACTGGCTAGGGGTTTGTTGAGTGTCACGTTTGATTGCATGTTAGAAATAAGTCAAAAGAATCATCCACAAAGTTAAGAGAAGAGATCATCGCCCTTCACAAACAAAGAACAGGATACAAAAAGAAAGTGAAGGCACTAAATGTTCCTAGAGACCTCATTGGAAGCATAGTTTGCAAGTTCAAAGTTGAAGGAATAGTGGTTACACTACCTGGATGGGGCAGAAAAAGGTAGATATCAATGGCTGCAACCAGATTTCTAAGAGGCAGGTTGTGACAAAAAAAACCTAGAATGACTGCAAAAGACTTGCAGCAAGACTTGGTGGCAACAGGCACTGATGTTTTAGTGAGCACAGTAAGGCATGTACTAAACGCAGAAGGTTTCCATGCCAGAATTCCAAGATGTACATCACCACTGACTCAAAAGCACACGAAAAGTCTGCTTCAATATGCTCAAAGTAATAAGCAAAAAAAGTTTTGGGATTCTGTTCTGTGGAGCGATGAAACAAAACTGGAACTTTCTGGCCCAGCTGATCAGCGGTATGTCTGGAGAAAGAAGAGTGAAGCCTACGGTGAAAATTACATTCTGCCTACAGTTAAGCATGGTGGTGGCTCGGTGATGCTTTGGGACTGCTTTGAATCCTCTGGCACTGGAAATCTACAGCAAGATGGATTTCATGTGTCTATGAAGAAGCTTATGCTTGGGCGTCATTGGACCTTCCAACAAGACAATGATCCCAAGCATACCTCAAATTCCACCAAGGCTTGGTTGCAGAAGAAGTCCTGGAAAACAGTGGCCATCAGTCACCTGATTTGAACCCCATTGAAAATCTTTGATGGGATTAGAAGAAGGAGGTTGCAGCACGCAAACCCAAAACTATTAATGAACTGGGGGCAATTGCTCATGGGCAAATGGGCAAAGATTCCTCAGAAACACTGCCAGAAGCTGGTGTCTGGTTATGCATCTCGTTTGCAGCAGGTCATAACAGGAAAAGGGAGCTCTACTATGTACTAAAGATGCTTGCCGTGAAGGGGTAGAATAATATTGAGACTGGAGAAATCATTATAAGCAGTTTCAGTTGAATTTGGTGAAAGCACTTGAAGCATTCCTTGTGTTGAGTTATTTCAATTGCTTTTGATGATTTGTTAATTGCAAACAGCTGAAAGTCTGTAAATTAACCCCAGGTAAATAAATCTGGTTTTCAATGGGGTTTGAAAAATTTAAATTGCAGCTGTACCTGTCTTAAAACTTTTAGATACCGCAGGTGCCAAGTACATGTATGGCGTGTACCCAATGATAAATAGGGCTGCCACAGTGTACAGTACTGAACTACATGTACTATAACAACTGCCAGGTCTAAATCTATTACCTGTGCTCTCTTCATTTATTTTTTTACATTGAAATTTGCCAGATAGGTTATGTTGCCTTTGAGAGCGTATGGTAGCCCAGGAATGAGAATTACCCCCATAATGGCATACCATTTGCAAAAGTAGACAACCCGAAGTATTTCAAGTGGGGTATGTCCAGTCTTTCTTAGTAACCACTTAGTCACAACACTGGCCAAATATTAGTTTTTTGCTTTTTTCACACAAAAACAAATATGAACTCTAACTTTGGCCAGTGTTTGTGACTAAGTGGCTACTAAAAAAGACTAAACATACCACACTTCCAATACCTTTGGTTGTCTACTTTTTCAAATGGTATGCCATTATGGGGGTAATTCTCATTCCTGGGCTACTACACCGTCTCAAAGGTAACATTACTAAGCTGGCAAATTTAAATTTGAAAATGGAACATTCTATATTTGACCCTGTAACTTTCCAAAACACCATAAAACCTGTTAATGGGGGGTTCTGTTGTACTCGTGAGACATCGCTGATTACAAATATGTGCATTTTTTTGCAGTAAAACCAGTAAAAAAAACAGTATTAAAATTGAAAACAAAATCTTTTCTCACATTTTTTTAAATTTTATTCATAATAAATTATGTTCCATATATGAATAGTTAATGATAAATTAAAGCCCTGTTTCTCCTGAACATAATGATATATAATAAGTGTGGGTGCACTTAATGTGACAGCAGTGAATTACGGTGGAACAGACATGTAGCGCAAATTCCAGTTTTTGTTTACGTTTTGTTTTGATCAGAACGTGCACTATTGACTCTGTCCTGAAGGGGTTAAAGTTTTTTTTCAATTTTTCATCATATTTTGTTTTTTAAAGTAAAATATATGACATGATACAAATAATGGTATGTAAAGAAAACCCAATATATAATTTGTATGGGAACAGTAAATGAGAGAGCGGAAAATTACAGCTAAACACAAACACCGCGAAAGTGTTAAAACGGCTCTGGTCCTTACCGTACAACATATCCAAAACAGCCCGGTCCTTACCGTACAACATATCCAAAACAGCCCGGTCCTTACCGTACAACATATCCAAAACAGCCCGGTCCTTACCGTACAACATGTCCAAAACAGCCAAGTCATGAAGGGGTTAAAGGTGATTATTGTTATTTATTTAGTTATCTATCTTAGCTTGACAAACAATGTTGTCCCTCGTCCCCCTGTCCATATTTTGTTGTTCCCCCCTCCCCTCCCCCCCACATACCTGTAGAACACATCTTAATTTTAGGTAGAAGTGTATAATTTTACAGTTTTGCTTTTTTAGAATTCTCATTCCACTATCATATTAATTTTATCACCACACCTGTGAAACCTGTGCGGGTGTTTTAATTAACGGTTTGGATATATTCGGAGCAATAAAAAGGTAATTTCAGTAGCTGGCATGGCTCAGGGCTCAGAAAGTCCGCATTTCATTTACATTTTTTACAAACTGCTAGCTTAGATAGAGTACGTTTGTTTGCATATAGCTATTAAGGTATAAGGGGATGGAGTACAATTTAAATAAGTAATAAGTCATAAAGGAAAGATTGCGTTATATATTTACTTTAATGCTTATTTTTATGTTGTTTAAATTGGCATTCCACCCGGTGGCTTATTAGGATGCCAGAAGTCACCGTTATTCTGATCTATAACGGGCTCATCAAGTGTTAAATACTCTATAAATATAATTATTAACCCCTTAAGGACTGAGCCAAATGTACACGTTCTGATCAAAACAAAACGTAAACAAAAACTTTAATTTGCGCTATATGTCTGTTCAGGCGTAATTCACCTCTTTTGTATTATGTGCACCCACACTTATTATATATAATTTTATTCAGGGGAAACAGGGCTTTCATTTAACATCAAATATCTAGGTATGAAACATAATTTAATATGAATAAAATATAAAACAATAAGAATTTGTAAAAAAAAAAAAAAATTAGTTCTACGTGACATTCTAACTCTCAATGTCATAATACTGTTTGCTTTTACTGCAATAAAATACACATATTTGTATTCAGCGATATCTCACGTGTAAAACAGTACCCCCTATGTACAGGTTTTATGGTGTTTTGGGAAGTTACAGGGTCAAATATAGCATGTTAAATTTTTCAGTTTTTTCACATTGAAATTCGCCAGATTGGTTACGTTGCCTTTAAGACCGTATGGTAGCCCAGGAATGATGGCATACCATTTGCAAAAGTAGACAACCCAAGGTATTGCAAATGGGGTATGTCCAGTCTTTTTTAGTAGCCACTTGGTCACAAACACTGGCCAAAGTTAGCATTTATATTTGTTTGTGTGTAAAAAAAATGCAAAAAACAATTATGAATGCTAACTTTGACCAGTGTTGACTAAGTGGCTACTAAAAAAGACAGAACATACCCCATTTGCAATACCTTGGGTTGTCTTCTTTTGCAAGTGGTTTGCCATCATGGGGGTAATTCTCATTCCTGGGCTACTATATGCTCTCAAAGGCAACATAACCAACCTGGCAAATTTAAATGTAAAAAAAAAAAGGAAAATGAAGCCTTATATTTGACCCTGTAATTTTCAAAAACACTATAAAACCTGTACATGGGGTTTCTGTTATACTCGGGAGACTTTGCTGAACACAAATATTAGTGTTTCAAAACAGTCAAACGTATCACAACAATAATATAATCAGTGAAAAATATATATATTTTTTATTTTTTTACGTATTTACATATTTATTTTATATTATATATATATATATATATATATATATATAATGATAATTATATATTTAATCAATCTCATTCTATGTGTATTTTGATATTTATATATATATACCGTACCGTATATACTCGAGTATAAGCCGAGTTTTTCAGCACATTTTTTGTGCTGAAAACCCCCAACTCGGCTTATACTCGAGTCAAAGTCTGTATTATGGCAATTTGGATTACCATAATACAGACTGGGGGGAGAGGGGTGCTGGCAGAGCTGTACTTACCTTTCCTGCAGCTCCTGTCAGCTCTCTCCTCGTCCGCGCCGTCCGTTCAGCACCTCGGTCAGCTCCCAGTGTAAGTCTCGCGAGAGCCGCGGCTCTCGCGAGACTTACACTGGGAGCTGACAGAGGGAGCTGCACAGACCACGCGGAGGAGGAGAGAGCTGACAGGAGCTGCAGGAAAGGTAAGTACAGCTCTGCCAGCCCCCTCTCCCCCCACTGAACTACCAATGACACTGGACCACCAGGGAAGGAGCCCCCCTCCCTGGCCAGCTAGCAAGCAGGGAGGGGGGACGAAAAAAAAAGATGATTAAAAAAAATAATAATAATAATATAATAAAAATAAAAAAATAAATAATAATTAATAATATATCAAATGCCCACCACCACCAACACATACACAAACACACACTGCATCACACACTGCATCACACACTCACACTTCATTCATATACACACACTGCACTCACACACACTGCACTCACACACACTGCACTCACACACACACTGCACTCACACACACACTGCACTCATACACACACACTGCACTCATACACACACACTGCATTCATTATATACACACACTGCATTCATTATATACACACACTGGAAATAAATATTCAATTAATATATACGCACACACACTGCACTCATACACACACACACACACACTGCACTCATACACACACACTGCACTCACGCACTGCACTCATACCACACTGCACTCATACACGCACTGCACTCATACACGCACTGCACTCATACACGCACTGCACTCATACACGCACTGCACTCATCCGCGCACTGCACTCATCCGCACACACACTGCATTCATACGCACACACACTGCATTCATTATATACACACACTGTAAATAAATATTCAACTAATATAATTTTTTTAGGATCTAATTTTATTTAGAAATTTACCAGTAGCTGCTGCATTTCCCACCCTAGTCTTATACTCGAGTCAATAAGTTTTCCCAGTTTTTTGGGGTAAAATTAGGGGCCTCGGCTTATATTCGGGTCGGCTTATACTCGAGTATATACGGTATTTGTATCTATGTTTGTATATATATGCTTAGATCATATATATAATAAATAATATATATGATCTAAGTATATATAATTGAATTTTACACTGTTTTAACAGGCAGCAGGGGGAGTACCTGTCATTCCAGGCACTCCCCCTTCTGGCATTGCAATGGACTATGCCGTCCATGTGATAGCGAGATCCTCGCAAGGGCCTCGCGATCACATGGCCCAGGGAGGCCGAAACTGACAGAGGGGGACTCCCTGGACTGCCAGGTGAGTCCCCACACCGCGATCGCTGGCGTGGGATCGCCGGCGACCGGGTAAGTAGTAAGGACGGGGGGGACGTGCTATGCCGTCCCCAGGCGTTTAGAGCCGGATCCCAAGAACAGCATAGCACGCCCGCCGTCCTTAAGGGGTTAAAGAAACCACTAAGTCCATCGCTCATTTAGCAGCGTCTCACTAAAACAAAACACATGAGGGCAAATCAGAAGGGTTGACATGGAGGCACCCTTCTAGGGGTATAAATTACCTGGCATGCATTTATACTGCCTCATATACGGTTTCAGGGTTACTTACTACAATGAGAACTCGAAGGGAATTTCAAATTTAAACAACTTTAACTTAAAGAAGCAGTTTGGGTTTGTACGCCATGCCTCTACAGCCTCACTGCTCAATTCTCTCCCATTAGAACAGTCCTAACCACACCTCCCAAGGCTGTGACTGACACAGCCTGCATGAAAACAAAATGGTTTCAGTTTCAGTTCGATAGTAACGTACGTTAAAAGATTTTTTTGCTTGCTCTCTAACTTTAACTTTTATCACATATTTCTTATCTCCTGCTTATCTCCCGCTCTGTTAATAGCTTGCTAGGGTCTAGCAAGCTATTAACAGAGTGGGAGATAAGAAATTCAAAATTAAACAGAATATACAATAAAGGAACATTGACATTTTACAGGAAGTGTTAGCAGCTACTATTTGTTTCCCTGGGTGCAACACTACCGTTGGAATTGGTTGTTGCCTTTAGTATGTTCTCACCTTTGCCCTTCTACTTCCAGGTAGAGGAGTCTGACATATTGAATGGAGCAAAGGCTGGCGCAGTACAGGGCCAGGAAACAGAAAGTCCAACAAGAACCTGGCCAAGGAGGGACTGCAAAATCCGGGGAACCTGAACCAGCTAGCAGGGGCTACCGACGGGCAGCGAAAGAGAAAATTCTGAGTCTGTACTCGAGGTGGAGAAAAAGGCAAAATGTGGAGCCTCCTAATCCTCAAATAAACAATCAGAGGATGCAGGTAAGACCAGAGAAAGGCACGGAAAACCTAGACTCTGGTGTCGCTAACCTCCGCCTTGACATTCCAACTTGTGGTGTTTATCTGCTAAACTGGGAGTTGGGTAAAACGTAACCTGGAAATTGCCGATTGGAAAAAAAAATGTCCAACTCAGCTGTTTTCTTGCTCAGCTAGTTTGGCCCAGTCTGGGTACTAATGCTCTCCTGCAATCTGCAAAACAATCCGTGACTCCCCAGTATGCGAGGTGCCCGTAGCACCATTAACATCTGTTGATCGATTTATTTATTTTAAATGAAAGCGAACCATTAAATGATTGCAGCACCCTGTGTCGTTATGTGTGCTGCGTTCTAGGCCTTCGAAGTGCGCTTTCACCTGCACAGTGTCCACGTTGGAATGTAACCCACACACTGTATTGACACATTCTATAGATTAATTAAATGCAAATATGAAATATAAAATGAAACTTCTCAGGGTTTAAATAAAGAAAGTTGCTTATTAAAAGTCCTTGCATCTCTTGCTGATCCCCATTGGTTGCATTGTGTGTGCAGTAAGCTTTGCCCAGCTTTGGAAGTCGCTGTCAGCCGATCCTAGGCTTCCCATGTTCTCAGTTATTGCTTAGTATGGATACTATGCATTCCAACACTCTGCAACGGCTCTATTCATCAGAACGCATGAATGGAGCTACTGCTATATTAGCAATAGCTCAACGTATGCTTTAACTGTAGCATTAATTGTGTGTGTGTGTGCCTGGCTAAAGTCCCTTCATATTATGAAGGAGCCTGCCAGGGGAGGTGGGGACCTGTATACCGCTGCAGTGGGCAAATGGCATATGCATGGACAGGCAGGGGCTACATGCACTGGGTCAGTTTGTAAGGTAAGTTCGCATTTCCTGTCTGAGTTGCAATATAAACCAGCCCCATTTTTACAAAGTTTAGAAGGGAAATTATGTAGTTGGTCTCTTAACCCCTTCATGATCAGTGACATGCTCTCATAGTATAATTGTATTTGTTTAACCCCTTCATATCATGTTGAGCTATTATAGTATAATTTGATTTGTTTAACCTATTGCCCTAAAGGTTATTTTATTACAAGTTATTACACATTGCTCTATATGTTCCAATAATAACATTCATATGAAGCTTTCAGGAGTGATGTTACTTATTGGAACTGATCTGCGCGTTCTTATATTTTTATATATCTGTTATCGATGCATTGCTTCTACTGAAGCCATCGTTGGCTTTAAATTACTAATACGAAAATACGTTAAACGAATGCTTTTATTTTCTGCAGCATTGTGTCTTCAAATATCACTCCTTCCTAAACCAAGATCCATTTCAGTTTCATTTAATTTAACGCTATGCATAATTACCATTTCTTTTTTTAATTTTTTTTTTAGTTAAAGCTGCTGTAAATGTGGCATTTCTATATTGGTTTTGCTCCATTAATCAGTGATTTCAAAGTAATTTTGGTGTTTTAATGCAAAGTTTGTAATTAATCCAAGCAGGCTGCTAAAAAAATTAAATTGTTGTATTGCCTGCAGTTGGTCACTAGGTGGCAGACTTAGCAAGTTCTAAAGGCTTATATAAAGTTTGCAATGTAATTTTAGAGGCGACTGAAATTGGTACATCAGACACTTATAAACTGCATTTCTCATCATGCTCTGGCTGAGTATAATATGAAATATTTGTCCAGATAGCTTGACAGATAAATTGTAATTTCAATCTATTATATCTTGTATGTAGGGGTTTCAGATAGTGTCCAAGAATATAACTTAAACTGTTCCGTGAAGTCATTCGATAAAGGATATATAAGCTTTTTACAGGAGCCAACTGGCCTTTTAAATAAAGCCACAGATGCCTTCAGAAACGTGTTTACAAGCACTGTCTCTCCAGGTCTGGAGTGGTTAGATAAATGGATTGGTAGATGAATAGACAGGAGGCAAGATATAGAGATACTAGGTTACATAGATGAGAAAAGACAGTCCCTCTAACAGCATCCTAAACTGAGCATTAATTTCATTGTAGCGTTCGAGAAACACAGCCTTAAAAATATAAAAAATACCAAAAAAAACAAACCAGTTTTAGAGAAGCCAATGCTGTTCGCTATTGTTCTGCAGCATTAACAATTTAAGAGTGGGATAGAGACAGATAGAAGGTTAAACAACCAGATACCAAAGATAGACAGAAAAAGAAAGCAACATTGGAAGGGCGTGCAGGTGTGAAATATAGTGAAAATTCTATTTTTGTGATTTAGAAAACGCACGATACGAGATTATGTTGTATTCTTTTAAGTTGTAACTCAAACAGAAATGTTTAATAAATAGTAAGAATAACTGGTCTGTTTATTTCCAAGGTCCAGGAAAGAAGTCCATCAGTCCATGAAGATGCATCGGATTCTTTACTTACACCCGCTCAGAGCCAACCATTCTATGTCATTTTGCTCTTAAAATTCCTGCTCTGGCTGGTGCTGTTTGGCCTTTTTGTCGAGCTTGAGTTTGGCCTGGTTTATTTTGTTCTTTCCATGTTTTATTGGCTGTATGAAGGAACCCGAGGACCACAGCACCGAAAACAAGGAGAAATGAGTGCCTACTCTGTGTTTAACCCAGGCTGTGAGGCCATTGAAGGAACCCTGACTGCCGAACAATTTGAGAGAGAGCTACAGTATAGGCCACTGGCTGGGAGGTGATGTCAGGGAGCACAGGGTGAGCTTGGGTGGTTACTTATTTTTTGACTTACCCCATTTATAAAATTGGATTTTTATCCTTCGTTTAAAGATATGAATACACTACAATGTCCCTCACTGCTCTACTGGTCTTGGAGATTGCTTTCTCCGGTCTCGTCAGGATGACCGTGATGGTCCTGTTAGAAAGATTCACAGCTCATGGTAAAGAGTCTGGGTCTCTCAACCTTATCACCTTACTCTGAATCTGCCAAACCTTTTACTGAAAGCTAAAGACTAGCAATGCACCCCAGGGGGAGTGATAGACCAACCTCCACAGCGTATAGGAGGAAGGATGTCGGCAAGAAGGATCAAGTGTATCACAAGGAATCGGCACAACACACATCGTCACTGAAACAGTGCTTCAATCAACCCTTTTAACTTCGAAGACATTTTAATACCTTGTAATGACGGTTTAATTTGGGTGTTATCAATCTGAACAACCTGCTGCTTGGATTTTCCATTGCATGTTTTACAAGTTAAAATAACAGTAAATGATTTGGGAATTGTGTTTCAAAAGTTATTCTGAGGCGAGGTTCTAGAAGTGGAGCTGTCACCATGGAAATCAATAGCGTTCTTGCTGATTTTTTTCCCCCCGTTTACAAGTTTTCCCCAGTACTGCTGCTCCTTCCTCCAATTGATGATTCTATTTATCTCTCCCTTGTTAGACTCATATTAGACCTTAGGAAATGCTTTGTTTTTTTAAAAAACAATCACACAAAGGATGGAGGGATATTTATAATGAGAAAGGTCATGGGCAGAGTTCTCGAAAGGGAACAATTATTATAGAAAGCAATATAATTTTCCTGCTGTTTGCTCCATGCTTAGGTCGTTGTCCCAGAATGGCTCTTTACGAACAATTCCCTTATTTCTTAGTTATGTTAATATTGTGTTTTCTATGCTGTGCTCCTTGAGGCTGGAAGCATTCAGTACCCAAAACACGTGCCCATAAAATGCATCTGTTCTGATACCTTAGAATTCGGAGAGACCGATGCCTAATGTTTAGCAATAAACACTAATAAATACAAACACATTTTGATTCCTGTGTTTTGTTTGTTTGCTTTGCTTAACCCTTCAGTACTAAGCACGTTGTGTTAAAATGTTAGCATTGCGTTTATTTGAAATATGGGATGCTTAGCTGGAAAGCCGCAATCTTAATATAAATATTAGATAAATAATCAGAGATGCGTGAACATTAAGATTTTGTAAATTTACACACAAAAAATAATAATTGGCATATTCATGCTTTAAAAATATTTAGAAGACACAATCTAAAATATTAACATTGAAGCAGGAATACAATGTTTGTCCCATAAATAAAAATAGGGAGATATTCTATTATGGATATTGGTAAAGAATCTGGCTCTGGGTATAAGTGTAATTCTCTCTTTATTTCTGTAATGAGCTCAAAAGAAGAGATCGGGAGTGAGACAGGAGAAATCACAATAATGTTATGTACTCTAATCCGTATTATTGGGTTAGGCATGCACTCTCATTGTACAGAGCCAGTTTCCTGGCTCCTGGTTATTAGGTTTGTGGACATCACTGTGTTGCACTATCCCTATTTTTCTCTAGCTGTGTTCTTTCAGCAATCTATATGATGAAACACAAAATATGTAGTGTGATAGTGTAAAGGTATAGAAAACTATAAGGTTTTATTTGTGGTGGAGAGCTAAATTAATTAATTCTGTAGAAATTGTAATTGGCATTGTCATAAGCAAAAAAAAATGATTTCCCTTTTTTCTTTCTTTTTTTTTTTCTTCTCATGCATAATGTAGTATGTATACTTATTGGGTATCAAAACTGATTTGTGTTCTTTAAAATATATTAAAATTTGAAATTGATATGAAAAGAGCAAAGTACATAGCTAGATGAAATGTAGAATGATACCTGTGAGCACAATCTATAGACAGTTTGTTCAGCTTTAGTTATGTGAAGTCATGTTTAGAGGATGATTATGTTTTACCACCTGTGGGTATTCGTTTACCTCTTGTTATATCTCGGACTGCTCACTATTGCAAGATTTATATAAGAAATGGTTGCTTCTTACGGGGAAGAGATAGCAGGTTCTTAGTCTGTTATGTGTTTTTTCTTTGCTAAAGCAAAACAACTAGAAGGTCAAACCTCTACACAGGAAAAAACATGTGTACGTAATCTGAATTGTCTTCGGATGTCTGCTTTCAATTACACTCTACTTTCAACTATATCTTCTTAAAGGGACAGTCTCAGCATCGAGTCTTGATTTAACCCCTTAAGGACCAAACTTCTGGAATAAAAGGGAATCATGACATGTCACGTGTCCTTGAATTCTCAGTGTTCGGCTTAGCGGTTCCTCTAGGGAGGGATCGTTCTTCTTCTATGTTGCCTTCTTGGGACATACTGAAAAAGAATACCACAACAACAATGAACTGATTAATAAAACACAGTTGAGTTTATGTAGAAGTGGCTGGCTAACTAGTGCCGAAGCAAAAGACTATCTACCCCGTGACAGGTGAGGCCCTGCTAGTTGCCAAGCGGCTGGTGAGAGGCTCTACCTATGATTTGGGCATGGGGCTCGAGCCACTAGCGTGGAGGCGAGGTGTCGGCCTCTCGGTGACAGTAAAAGATAAAAAAATGTGTGGGCGTGTCAGGTGAGGCCCTAACTATAAACCCGATTGGTGGGTGAATGCGAGGCTCTAACTATGATTTGGGACGAGGGGCGAAAATCTACGTGTTGAGATTGTCGAGTTGGCTTCGCGGGACCAATTACATTGTACAACTAAGGCCAGCTCCTAACCTTTTGTTGAAATGTGAACGAAAATGTATTAGTACCTGATAGAAACAGGAGACAATACTGATCCAGTAATTGTTTAATGGTAGAATGTCACCCTGAAACCTGAAATTAAGGTGCAGTTTTAAAAAGGGGTGGATATCATTAGGGACACCTTTAAATATATAATTAGCCTCCTCTTAATTGACAGTATTAGATTACGCCAATCCCCCTTCCTTAATGGCTGACAGTTATAAAGTTAGCATTATTCCTTTAGTGTACTTACATTTCCATAATCAACTACCAGAATAGTGCACGAATTGGAATGGACAATTTGTTAAAGATTCAATCAACCTAGCCGAATGGAACCGTAAATGCATGAAATTACATATTGAATTAATGAAAATAACCTGGTATAGCAGGTGTATCGAGCGTTCGTTTGTTTTGTTCGTCGGAAACATGTGAAACATGAGCAGAGAATGTCGGATGGCGGTAAAGCCCTAACGGAACTCAGAAATAACAGAAATTACACAAAAGCTTCAGTATAATCTGTCTTAATGGTTGACAGGTAAAGTAATACATTATACAGCGGTTAACTACATTTGCTTAAAGGACCACTATAGGCACCCAGACCACTTCAGCTTAATGAAGTGGTCTGGGTGCCAGGTCCAGCTAGGGTTAACCCATTTTTTTATAAACATAGCAGTTTCAGAGAAACTGCTATGTTTATAAATGGGTTAATCCAGCCCTCAAATCCTCTAGTGGCTGTCTCACTGACAGCCGCTAGAGGCGCTTGCGTGATTCTCACTGTGAAAAATCACAGTGAGAGCACGCAAGCGTCCATAGGAAAGCATTGATAATGCTTTCCTATGAGACCGGCTGAATGCGCGCGCAGCTCTTGCCGCGCGTGCGCATTCAGCAGAATGGGAGGAGAGGAGGAGGATCGGAGGAGGAGAGCTCCCCGCCCGGCGCTGGAGAAAGGTAAGTTTTAACCCCTCTCCTCTCCCCAGAGCCCGGCGGGTGGGGGCACCCTCAGGGCACTATAGTGCCAGGAAAACGAGTATGTTTTCCTGGCACTATAGTGGTCCTTTAACCCCTTAAGGACACATGACGTGTGTGACACGTCATGATTCCATTTTATTCCAGAAGTTTGGTCCTTAAGGGGTTAACTTAATCAAATAGAATAGTAAATGCATGAATTAACTTGATTGAGAAGATTGATGTTTTAACCAGATTGTGAAATTGGTCAACTGGTTGGTGATGGAAAATTAATCTGCAGCTCTCTGGAAAGGTAAGGATTATTGTTAATAATGATGTATTCTCTTGAAGTCTGGAAGGGATGGGGTTAATGAGAGAGGTGCTTGTGAATCAGCAAGGCAGGGAAGGATTACTGGACTGTGGGTCGTGAGAGCCGT
Organism: Pelobates fuscus; assembly: GCF_036172605.1. Classification (NCBI taxonomy): domain Eukaryota; kingdom Metazoa; phylum Chordata; class Amphibia; order Anura; family Pelobatidae; genus Pelobates; species Pelobates fuscus. The sequence continues at coordinate 439,686,701 of NC_086318.1, forward strand.
ATTCTGTAGGTTTACGGCAGTGAAGAGTTTACTGTGGGTCTTGAAAGGCATACTCAGCCGGTCTCTGCATTTTTATTTGTAATTTTTTTTTATTGGTATGGTTACACTGTAGTGTACCATTCACCAAGCTAAAGTATAGTAAGTGCTCGAAATGTAAAATGAATGGACCTGGTATAGCAGGTCTAAAAGACATTCGTTTCGGATGGACATTTAAACATAATAGTTATTTGTGTATGCGAACGGCGGGAATAGCCCAAGCATGGCTATTCTCGCCGATTACCTGGACGTTCGTGTGTTTCGTGTTACTGCGCTGGAAGTGCTTCAACTGAGTTTTTTCCCGAATGGGGAACGCTGAACTGTCGGGAAGAACAAACGTCCGGAAACCGGAGGTGCGGGTTTATCGAGGAGGCGCGAGGACCAGGAGAGAACAGCGCACGTCTGCCAAAGGTGGGAAGGGGGAGTAGCGTTTTTATAGGAACGCTAACTCCTCCCACAAATACAGGCCTTCAGCCTTAAAACTTACAAAAAAATTCCCAATCTGCTATTTCTGCTAAATTAACACAAGCAGAAATTGGAGGCAGAACCATTACAGACCAGGAAAGAGGGACATTTAATTCTAGACTATTATAATTTTTTTTATTTCCCACACCATAAACTCCTGACCAGCACTAATGTCCCTCTCTTCTGTCATAATCTCCCTCCTTTCTAGGAGCTCCATATTGTTGGTGTGTCTGAGTGTGTAACAGAGCTCCACAGCAATAATACTCCCAGCAATGTGACTGAGTGTATAACAGAGCTCCACAGCAATATTACTCCCAGTAATGTATCTGAGTGTATAACAGAGCTCCACAGCAATATTACTCCCAGTAATGTATCTGAGTGTATAACAGAGCTCCACAGCAATAATGCTCCCAGTAATGTGTCTGTGTGTATAACAGAGTTCCACAGCAATAATACTCTCAGTAATGTGTCTGAGTGTATAACAGAACCCCACAGCAATAATACTTCCAGTAATGTGTCTGATTGTATAACAGAGCTCCACAGTAATAATACTCCCAGTAATGTGACTGAATGTATAACAGAGCCCCACAGCACTAATACTCCCAGTAATGTGTATGAGTGTATAACAGAGCTCCACAGCAATAATACTCCCAGTAATGTGTCTGAGTGTATAACAGAGTTCCACAGCAATAATACTCTCAGTAATGTGTCTGAGTGTATAACAGAGCTCCACAGTGATAATACTCCCAGTAATGTGTCTGAGTGTATAAAAGAGCTCCACAGCAATAATACTCCCAGTAATGTGTCTGAGTGTGTAACAGAGCTCCACAGCAATAATACTCCCAGTAATGTGTCTTAGTGTATAACAGAGCTCCACAGCAATAATACTCCCAGTAATGTGTCTTAGTGTGTAACAGAGCTCCACAGCAATAATACTCCCAGTAATGTGTCTGAGAGTGTAACAGAGCTCCACAGCAATAATACTCCCAGTAATGTGTCTCAGTGTATAACAGAGCTCCACAGCAATAACACTCCCAGTAATGTGTCTGAGTGTATAACAGAGCCCCACAGTAATAATACTCCCAGTAATGTGTCTGAGTGTATAACAGAGCCCCACAGCAATAATACTCCCAGTAATGTCTGTGTGTATAACAGAGCTCCACAGCAATAATACTCCCAGTAATGTGTCTTAGTGTATAACAGAGCTCCACAGCAATAATACTCCCAGTAATGTGTCTTAGTGTATAACAGAGCTCCACGGTAATAATACTCCCAGTAATGTGTCTTAGTGTATAACAGAGCTCCACAGCAATAATACTCCCAGTAATGTGTCTTAGTGTATAACAGAGCTCCACAGCAATAATACTTCCAGTAATGTGTCTGAGTGTATAACAGAGCCCCACAGTAATAATACTCCCAGTAATGTGTCAATAAGACACATTGTTCTTGTTGTAAATTACATTTTCAGTTATATCAATGATTACCAGTAGGTTAAGAAGTCACTGAAAATGTCCTGAAATCGACAGACTTATGGCCGCATCCCTCATCAATGAAAATGTCTGTCTTTGACCATATTTAATGTCGGGATGTGTGTGAAAAGGTGAACTCACTAGCCAAGTTTATGTTTCTATAGATGGTGCAACCTGGAGCATCTTATATTTTTATCCAATTCTACCTCAAAGCTACTCTGAGATCAGACATGACCGTAAAAGCTGGACCTCAGGCAGACTGTGCTTATCTATTGCGGTGATCAAACATTGTAGCAGTAAGTATTCTAATGTGTCTTTCTACAACTTCTCTCACTATGCATTAAATCTGTATTTTAAATCTACTTTCTTTACAGCCAGTCAAAATATTGGGCAATTTTATAACATTCTACAGAATAAATTTGAATAAAACATGAAAATTATTTACACTTAAAATGTTTAGAAGGTTTGATAAAATCAGTTTTTTCCCCAGCTTTTAGGCATGCTGCAGTGTAAATAGCATAAAAGTTGTGACAAATCACCGATTTAGAGATTTAAAGACCCACAAAAAGATTTTAAATGCCTTAAAAAGGGTTTGAAAACAGAAGCTCTTGGTTCGAGAAGACCAGAAGGTTCTATTAAAGACACATGCTGTTTTATCGGCTGCTAGGGAGTCTCTATATTTTAGCGTAAAACCTGCAAACTTGTCTTTAGTGCTAACAGTCACTTTAGGCACCTGCCCATGGCACCGGACTAACAGCCGATTCCGAAAGAAATGTCTTTTAAAATGCATTAATGAATTATTTGAAAACAATACCATGCATTCAATATCCAGAACCACGCTGCATTAAAGCTAGGGAGGAGAGACCGGTCGTAACCCATTTTTACCGTGACCCCCGTCCCTGCTGCACAATTTATATAGCTATGTACAATATATATACACACACACAGAACCATGGGCTATCCATAAATAGAAATGGTTAGACTGTCAGCAAATCTTGGATTTTATACTTTTACTTCTTGTTTTCTGAGAATGTGATTTAAGGACCGCGTATAATAGAGTTTGCAGGGCCTTGTGAGGTGTGACTATTATACCCACACTTATCAACAGTTCCCAAAGACTGTGAAATATAGTCAAAGTTTTCTGGCTTTATTTTTTTTCTACAAATCTGTTTTAAAAAAATTGAAGTTGCCAATTTTTGTTTTTTTTGGTAGGGGGTGCAAGTTGCTGATCCATATGAAACCTGCAACAAAATGAAATTAAGCTGCTGCCCCTGTTGGGGATTATACATGGAAGGTGTAACTATCAGTGTAGTGCTGTACCAATTAATCTTTCCCCTTACTCTTTACAAGAATCACAGATCCACAACATGTCTTTGGTGCTGGTGTCTCAATTCCCAAGATCAACAAAATGATAAATGTTAAATTTACACCGCACTCTGAAAACTCACAGAACAGATGATAACAAAGGGTTCCTTGCTGTGACGATTTATTGGGAATATTTTATATACACGGCACAAACTTATCCAAATAAAAGCATAAATAATATAAATATTGTTTATACAAATAAAGAATATTTGCACCGGATAGAAGGGGGGGTGAATTAAAATAAATCCCAGAGAAATCCTGAACTTTGTGCGTCCAATAAGTCTCTATAGAAGCGTTGGATTGGCAGTGTGTGGTAAACGATGCCCATATACATGAGAAGCAATTGATTGGATAAAAGTAATCAAGTTTGATGACTTTATGGAAGGCTGCTCGAGCTCCAGTAAGGTGGCTGTCTTGGCACTGGAATAAAGCCAGCTTTATTGGTGAGATAAGGGTTTTCTATTTTTTTCTTTTTTAAATTGCGTCCAATTTTCTAAAAGCAAATAGAACCATATACATTTTTTTTTTAAAAAGCATACAGTGTGTTCATTTGATTACTATTATTTCTCATTAAAATACGAGACCTACAGCAGCTACAAAATGAATAAAATTTATATACTTTTTGCCATATGGCTGAAAATCCAATAAAGTTAAAATGATTAAAGTTTTAATTAATCAAATTCAAATCAAATGATTTATAGTAGATAGAAGCCACAGTCAGAAATTTGTGAATGTGATTGCTGTTAGTGAGATATGAATTAATTTTGTATAATTTAATGTCCTTCTTACGGTAATCTATTAAGACACCCAAATAGCACCAAGCTCGGATATAAATTAAAATCTCATAATTAATGGAATTTTGAAGGGAAATCTTCCGTGACATTTTCTTTTATCTCGCGCACACAAGGTGATAGTGGCAACACTATATCATCGAGATTAGTATTTTCCATAAAATCATTGTTTTAGCTTTTTATTTGTTAAAAACAAAAAGTCCTTACAATTTTCCAATTTCAACTACTGTATATTGAATTTTTTAGACTGTGAATATGAAAACAAGGAAAAATGAAATACCTAAGAATCCGTATTAAAGAGAGTTGGTTCTGATAAGTAAATCTATTTATCCTCAGCCTTGGGAGATTTGTGGTGGCTTGCTGCCATGATGTTACCCGCTATGCACCCTGCACAGGAGTGGCATGATATTTGGTGAGGGTCAGACTCGCTGGCACCTGTCTGCCTGTGCACAATATAATATTTACATTTTTACAGAGTTTAGCCTGCCATGCCTGGATGGTGGTTGTGGTAACACGGCTACATAGGAATGGAGAAAGGCACATAACCGTGCCGTACCGCATAATGTGAGTCTAACAGGCATTTTGGTGTCATGACTGATACAAGACAGTATTTCTCTGCGTCCGTTTATAGTGTTTTATGACCTTACAACTGATGGGACACACAGTTTGATGCATCGTTAATCCAACAACGTACTTGAACTTTTGGATTTCACAATTACGACATTAACCAATAAGTACTAACTATATACATCTTCACCACAGACTGATCATTGCCCTATTATGGCTTTTTATGTTGGTATCTGAAAATGCGTTGTGTGTTTATTGATCTATTGGTATTGCACCCAACTAGTCCTTGATTACTCTGTTCTCTATATTCCTTGACCTTGGCTTGTTTTCTTGATTTTGTTTTATTTCACCGATCTGTGTGTTAGTTTAGCCATCCTAAGAACCAAAAACACTCAACTGTATTGTCCATTCCTTTTATTTGGCAGGATTGATCTAAATTCTAGGTTCATATGGCAGGGTTGACCCAAGTTCTAGGTTCATATGGCAGAATTGATCTAAGTTCTATGTTCATATGGCAGGATTGATCTAAATTCTAGGTTCATATGGCAGGATTGATCTAAATTCTAGGTTCATATGGCAGGGTTGATCTAAATTCTAGGTTTAAATGGGAGGAGTGACCAAAGTTCTAGATTCATATGGCAGGATTGATCTAAATTCTAGCTTCATATGGCAGGATTGATCTAAATTCTAGGTTTAAATGGGAGGAGTGACCAAAGTTCTAGGTTCATATGGCAGGATTGGCCCAAGTTCTAGATTCATATGGCAGGATTGATCTAAATTCTAGGTTCATATGGCAGGATTGATCTAAATTCTAGGTTCATATGGCAGGATTGATCTAAATTCTAGGTTCATATGGCAGGATTGATCTAAATTCTAGGTTCATATGGCAGGATTGATCTAAATTCTAGGTTCATATGGCAGGATTGATCTAAATTCTAGGTTCATATGGCAGGATTGATCTAAATTCTAGGTTTAAATTGGAGGAGTGACCAAGGTTCTAGATTCATATGGCAGGATTGATCTAAATTCTAGGTTCATATGGCAGGATTGATCTAAATTCTAGGTCCATATGGCAGGATTGATCTAAATTCTAGGTTCATATGGCACGATTGATCTAAATTCTAGGTTCATATGGCAGGATTGATCTAAATTCTAGGTTCATATGGCAGGATTGATCTAAATTCTAGGTTTAAATGGGAGGAGTGACCAAAGTTCTAGGTTCATATGGCAGGATTGGCCCAAGTTCTAGATTCATATGGCAGGATTGATCTAAATTCTAGGTTCATATGGCAGGATTGATCTAAATTCTAGGTTCATATGGCAGGATTGATCTAAATTCTAGGTTCATATGGCAGGATTGATCTAAATTCTAGGTTCATATGGCAGGATTGATCTAAATTCTAGGTTTAAATTGGAGGAGTGACCAAGGTTCTAGATTCATATGGCAGGATTGATCTAAATTCTAGGTTCATATGGCAGGATTGATCTAAATTCTAGGTCCATATGGCAGGATTGATCTAAATTCTAGATTCATATGGCAGGACTGACCTAGGTCCAGGTTGAAGCACTTCCAATTTTGCAACACACTAGGAAAAAAAATCCCTCTTGACCCCAGAATAGCAGTCAGATTTATCCTTGGATCAAGAAGCTATTACCCTACATTGAAAAATTATATCTTTGAATATTCTGTTTTTGCAAGTATGCAAATAGTTGCTGTTTAAACATCTGTACGGACTCTGATTGACCTACGTTCTAGGTCCATATGGCAGGGTTACCCTACGTTCTAGGTTCATGCTTTGGGGTTGACCTAGGTTATAGGTATACATGGTAGGATTGATATATGTTCTAGGGTCATAGGGCAGGATGGATCTAAATCCTAGGCTTTTACAGTAGGGTTAGCCCTACATGTCTGGTTCATACATAATCCTTACTTCATTTCATTGAGGTCTCAAAGAATATACTTATATTATTACCAATTTATCCCTACACAAATGCAGAAATCACTGGTAATTCTACTCCCACACAATTCCTCGGCTTGTTTGTCCAGAGAACTAATTTGGGTAACTTTTTATGAAAACAATCTCATTACCATGAGTCATTCTTATCAATTTAGAAGTGGGTTTGTAAAGTTCAGTAGGGAGTATATTTAATGAATAACCTTTGAGTGTTTGTTGTGATATTGATTAAGATTGCTCAGTTTTCTTTGTGGAGCACTATTAAAGGTTAGTAACACATTTAGCCCAGGTAGTTCAATTTATGTTTCTTTTAGGGTTTAATCGCTATTTTTAAGTGATGTTCCTGAGAAATACTGCAATTCCTAAATAATATGCCTTTTAATTACTACATCGTTCTATAGCCAATATACTCTGAGTCATTTATTTACATTCACACAGGTACATATAATATCCTTGAAATTGAGCTGAATATTCTATAAGTTAAGTATCTAATATCGTATAGAGTGTGGAGGGCAAACTGCGGAGAGTGATGTGAGTTTTGGTCTAAACAAAGCAACATGGGTAAAGCCTCCGACAGCTTTGTGTCCTCGCTATAAAGTTCTTCAGGTCAATTAGGAAAAGTCCAGGCAGCAAAATTATACAGCTATTAACCTGTCATTGTTTAAATTCACTGTGAAATACCTGCCCAGCTAATAAACGTCCCCGTTTCCCGTTGCTAGTTTAATGGTAGTGATTTAATCCTGTGACTCCTGAAACTCAGTGGTTTTAATGACTTTTAAACTCTGACTATACAAGGAGTCCATCAGTCCTGCTGAGGAGCCTGCTTCCACTGAAATAAATCTCACCTTACTTTGCCATTTATAGCAATAACTGCTCCGAGTGATAACGAAACGTAAGCAATAAACCAAGCTCCTCTCTCTTACAGAACACAATGAACGAAGAGTCTGGATAGGGAAACCGTACTGCTTGGTGAGTTAATTACAAAATATTTAGGGAATTTAATACACTAATACACATCCTACCTGACCTTACATGTCTGTATCCCTTTATTGTAAAAGATATTGGGGGGGTTTTGGTGTTAATCCCTCCCCCCCCTCTCCACCCCCCCCACCCCCCCCCCCACCCCAGTGTGAGCTGCTGTGTTCCCTGAGTATTCTACAGACAGCAGTTACATTGTATCTTTAGTGTAAAAGATATTGGGGGGGTTTGGTTAATTGCCCCCTCCAGTGTGAGCTGCTGTGTTCCCTGAGTATTCTACGGACAGCAGTTACATTGTAATGTCTGTATCCCTTTAGTGTAGAAGATATTGGTAGGGTGGGAGGGTGGGATAATTGCCCCCTCCAGTGTGAGCTGCTGTGTTATCCAAGTATTCTACAGACACCTGTTGGTCTGTCTAACTGTTTGCATCAGACTGATAGACATTGTTTAGAAGAGATCATTGACCATCACTCACTAAAAGTAATGCCACCAAAACACCAATTGTGGTTATTTTCTAAAATGGAAGTTGTAAAGAAAAGAAATGCAAACTGTAGGTCGAAATTCCCACTCAGCCATTTACCGGCTCAAATATTCCAGCCTCCAGTTTCCAATTCCTATCTCCATTCTCCATAATATAGTGAATACACCTTTATATAGTCTATACTCAAAGTCCTGCAGCCATAACAGCTTTGGATTTATATATTCTGCAATATCTCAAGGTTTGTGGTGGAGCCAAGAGCTCAGTTTATCCATTGATGTGTTATCAGAAAAGACTGGGTGAAGGTGGGAGCATATTTTTAATTGCACTTTTACAACGAACTTCCCATCAGCAAGACAGTTTTCCAACTGCTACTGTAAAATAATCCATCAACTTGGATAGTGTTAAGGTTCAGGGGTCAGAGGACAGGTTAATAAATACTTTGCACAACAAATTTTAATCTTAGGGCCAGACCACAATAAATATATATATCTGAGGCTTGCTCTACCAAATGATGTTCTGATTCTAGAAAATAAAGGGGGGGAAAACATCTAAAATGCATTTTCCAGTCACTGGAGACTCAGTGAATCTCTACACCACTCCCGTCTTGGGTCCTGACCTATGACTTACAAACTTCTGGTCTGAAGGAGTTTAGAGGTTATGGTAAGAGAGATGGACTGTGGCTTAATTCATTATAGTGTAGATCTAGGCAGTGAAAGACAGGACAATGAGCCTGATTAGGAATGCTCAAAATTGGACGTATAGGAGAAAAAGAGTGATCAAGAGGAATTGGAGAAATACTGATAGTCGGTTCTCCGTTAGTCATGTGTAACTGAAATCTAAATTATTTGCTTGAATCAAAGTCTATATTCCACCTATACATATTATAATAAATATACTTGGTAGTTTAATCATTATTGCATATTATTCATACACTGTAAACCTTTATTAACTCATGGTACATTAATGGTTTGTTTTCCTATATTACTCTTCTCCTGTGAAAGGGAGCTGTTCAGTGCTGAACTAATCAAACCGTCAAGCCAGTAGTTTAGGAATTAGACTTGTGCATTTGGTTTCAAACACATTTCAATTGATCTGAACGTTAGGTGGTCAGCGGATCATAGGGAATTTCATATCTACCAATTGCCATATGACAGAATCACAAAATAAACAAATGGACAAACCGTTTTGCTTGATTCGGGATTTGGAGTTCCGTCCATGGAGCCAAAACAGGAGATGATTGATGGATAGGGGACAGCCACTGAATATTATATAAAATATATATATCTATATTATTATATATGATATGTTTAATAAATATGTATGTTATGTACAATTGCTGCTGTATACTGACTGGCCTATTGTCCCACCATTTTGATTCATCTGAATAAATGTTTCTGAAATGTTTGCATGGACAAAATTCGGACCACTCAAACTATTTATTTATTTTTTCCGATACGGATCAATTCAGCTGAGCCACATGATGTCTGATTATAACCAGATGTCTTTGTCCATATTCTATACTTACCATTTTTTTTTTTTTAGTTTTGCATCTTTGTATAGTATAACTCTACCCCTGTTAGCCACACCCCTTATTTTCACAAAACAACTTTCTTATTAGAAATACAGCTCATGAGAGATTAGAGTGAGCTTAGTTTCCGACATAACTCTCCCCCCACAGCCAATCAAGTCCCTCACATTATCTGTTCTGTTTCCTCCTATCATGGCTTTGAAAAACTATACAGATATTATAAGGGCAGTGATTGGCTGTGAGGTGGAGTCAGGTCAGCAGCTCACACTGGTCTCTTATTGGCTATGCTACCCTGTGTACCTTCCATTCAGGAAGATGTTTTGTGGAAAGGGGAGGTGTAGCTAAGGGGGTGGAGTTACACTGCATGAAACAAGAAGAAAAACACAGCATAAGCATGAGGTCAAAACCTTTTGAAACCTATGAAATCTGCTTATTGCTGCAGTCCAGTCTGGATCGTACCATTAATAATCAGTTCATTTAAAATATTTACACTGAAAGTCTTGAACTGCTGTGTCTGTAATTATTTATTTCCTGGTAAAGATCCATCATTATTCAGGATACGGTAGATATATTGTATTGAAGTCAGAAGAGCTCATTTGTAATCTACAGGCTGGTAAGTGACCAAACAGAAACCGTATGATGTTTTCTTTCGATTTTATCACCTACCTCTTGGGTCTTAATGCAGCTCCCAACCACAATGTCCAGATGTATCTCCTCCAGACAGACGTGTCTCAATACTTCGCTTGAAGGAAAGACTGACACACATTTTCACAGGGTCTACAAACATATCTTGGCTCAGAGTTTGGTTATAGCGATTCCTAAACCTCACAGAGATGGACGTAGGAGAAAACTGGAGACTTTCACATGTGTCTACACCATATCAAGATCATGGGTGTGCAATGACGTACCCCACAAGTTATGTTGATTTACGTCCCAAGTGATCCCCACCACAGAGACCACAGGGCCGATTTATACCATAAAACATCTTTACTCTGGGTCATGAGAGGGTAGTGGATGCATGGAATAGCATTCCAGCTTAAGTGTTAGAGGTTAACACAGTTAAGGAGTTTAAGCATGCGTGGGATAGGCATAAGGCTATCCTAACTATAAGATAAGGCCAGAGACTAATGAAAGTATTTAGAAAATTGGGCAGACTAGATGGGCCGAATGATTCTTATCTGCCGTCACATTCTATGTTTCTATGTCGTGTTAAATCTAGACTGTAATCATATGATAAACGGTGATGGAACTTACAGTTGAAGACTTGTATTACCAGAGTAACAGAAACAGTGTTTAACCCATCTTTTTATTATTATTTTTATACGGTTAAAACCAATAAAGTAAGATTGAAATGCCCAATCTGAATAATTATATTTGGCTATCATGCCATTCAATGTTGTTGAGAAAAAGAGAATTACACATTAAAAAAAAAAAGAAAGAATATCTTTAATGTACACCAATGACAAAACAGAGGTTCCTCCATGTAGCTGCCTATGGAATTCATGCCACATCACAGATTGTTATTTACAAACCTCTTTAATAATGGATATCGATGTTTATATAGCAGTAACAGCAAAGCTTTGTCACATAGAATCCCCAAGCTGGCCATGGCTGTTTTTTCAAAGAAAAAGTTTCATCCAAATCGGAGTGACACCTGCACATGATTCCCAGTCTCTTTTATACAGCGGTAATAACAACTTAACCCAGGGAGCTAGATGGCTGTGTGACCCATGTGCTCACTGACTTGTATGGTTGGTAGTTAACCTTGATGGTTATTAGGAATTAGGACGCCCTCTTTGTTTGTAACATCACATGGAAATATACCATAGATATACACCATCACATGATAGTACAGCTCCTTCTGCTCACATTCTCTATATACCATCACATGATAATACAGCTCCTCCTGCTCACATTCTCTATATACCATCACATGATAATACAGCTCCTCCTGCTCACATTCTCTATATACCATCACATGATAATACAGCTCCTCCTGCTCACATTCTCTATATACCATCACATGATAATACAGCTCCTCCTGCTCACATTCTCTATATACCATTACATGATAATACAGCTCATCCTGCTCACATTCTCTATATACCATCACATGATAATACAGCTCCTCCTGCTCACATTCTCTATATACCATCACATGATAATACAGCTCCTTCTGCTCACATTCTCTATATACCATCACATGATAATACAGCTCCTTCTGCTCACATTCTCTATATACCATCACGTGATAATACAGCTCCTTCTGCTCACATTCTCTATATACCATCACATGATAATACAGCTCCTCCTGCTCACATTCTCTATGTACCATCACATGATAATACAGCTCCTTCTGCACACATTCTCTATATACCATCACGTGATAATACAGCTCCTTCTGCTCACATCCTCTATATACCATCACGTGATAATACAGCTCCTTCTGCACACATTCTCTATATACCGTCACATGATAATACAGCTCCTCCTGCTCACATTCTCTATATACCATCACATGATAATACAGCTCCTTCTGCTCACATTCTCTATATACCATCACATGATAATACAGCTCCTTCTGCTCACATTCTCTATATACCATCACATGATAATACAGCTCCTCCTGCTCACATTCTCTATATACCATCACGTGATAATACAGCTCCTTCTGCTCACATTCTCTATATACCATCACATGATAATACAGCTCCTTCTGCTCACATTCTCTATATACCATCACATGATAATACAGCTCCTCCTGCTCACATTCTCTATATACCATCACATGATAATACAGCTCCTCCTGCTCACATTCTCTATATACCATCACATGATAATACAGCTCCTTCTGCTCACATTCTCTATATACCATCACGTGATAATACAGCTCCTTCTGCTCACATCCTCTATATACCATCACGTGATAATACAGCTCCTTCTGCACACATTCTCTATATACCGTCACATGATAATACAGCTCCTTCTGCTCACATTCTCTATATACCATCACATGATAATACAGCTCCTTCTGCTCACATTCTCTATATACCATCACGTGATAATACAGCTCCTTCTGCACACATTCTCTATATACCATCACATGATAATACAGCTCCTTCTGCACACATTCTCTATATACCATCACATGATAATACAGCTCCTTCTGCTCACATTCTCTATATACCGTCACGTGATAATACAGCTCCTCCTGCTCACATTCTCTATATACCATCACATGATAATACAGCTCCTTCTGCTCACATTCTCTATATACCATCACATGATAATACAGCTCCTTCTGCACACATTCTCTATATACCATCACATGATAATACAGCTCCTTCTGCTCACATTCTCTATATACCATCACATGATAATACAGCTCCTTCTGCTCACATTCTCTATATACCATCACATGATAATACAGCTCCTTCTGCACACATTCTCTATATACCGTCACGTGATAATACAGCTCCTTCTGCTCACATTCTCTATATACCATCACATGATAATACAGCTCCTTCTGCTCACATTCTCTATATACCATCACATGATAATACAGCTCCTCCTGCTCACATTCTCTATATACCATCACATGATAATACAGCTCCTTCTGCACACATTCTCTATATACCATCACGTGATAATACAGCTCCTTCTGCTCACATTCTCTATATACCATCACGTGATAATACAGCTCCTTCTGCTCACATTCTCTATATACCGTCACGTGATAATACAGCTCCTTCTGCTCACATTCTCTATATACCATCACATGATAATACAGCTCCTTCTGCACACATTCTCTATATACCGTCACGTGATAATACAGCTCCTTCTGCTCACCAGTTGTCCAAGTCTCCCCTCGATACAAACACTGCAGACACCTTCCCAAACATGGCTACTAAATGAGCCTAATGGACTAGGTAGTGGTTTAACTATTGGGGGGTAGCCTGCCAATGAAAAAAACTGGGCAGGGGTTTACCCACTCGTACGGTGACCGGGGTTTGGTTTAAATAATAATATATGGCACGATACAGCAGATTGTTCTCCCCCAAATAAAGAAATGAATACTATGAACTCTGTAGGACAATCAGCTATCAAAGCATACGTAGTGCAAGGGTCCATACTGTTACATATTGTATCCTCTCTCGCTTTTCTTTTAATTAGATGATTCTTTCTGTGTTACGTACCTAGGGCTGACTGGGTTTTAGAGTTTGCTTTTTCTTTTTCAATTCTGAAAGTATCTTATATTCCTAATGTCCGGATGGTGAGATGCTGGGAGATACTGAGCAATTCTGTCAAATAATATTAAGCTGTTGGGGATATTGCTATAAACCGATTCATGTGATATTGTCACTACGAATGTATTGTTATGTCATCTGCCAGTACAGAACATGAAAGCACGAGATGTATAGATTGTAAGGGACAATGACATCTCATCAATACTGAACTCTGCGCTGGTTCATAGAGATATAATTAATATGTTAAATAAATGTTACATTCTCCAAACTCATTATCTAAAAAGGGTTTAACAAAGGAAAATACAGATAAAAATAAATGATTTAAACAATAAATGGCTTGTTGTGGTGCAGGCACTTACATGAAGCAGCGAGCAATACTGGAGCAGTAGAATTAAGAGATGAGGGTTTATTCACTAAACGTTGTGATGATTTTCCGTTTTCTTTTAGATAAAAGCCAAGCTTACAGCCTGCTTTTAAACTCAGAGCAAGAAAACATAACCAACATTTAACCTGGGAATCAGACCAAAGTAAGTCGTTTAAATACCCCTAACAGCTAGATTAGTGAATGAATCCCTTAATCTGAGTATTAGCACTTACAGTGACATTCACAGAGGGGATTGCCTCGGTACAAGTGTCACCGTAGGAAGCAGCAAGTGACTTGTCGCTGACCGCAATGTCTCTCACTCAACACAGACTTCCTGACACAGGATACAATAGTTTAAAAGAAATGAAAACTGTCTGTTTCTTTAAAGGCCACTAACTTGAAAATGCTGATCCAGAATGAGGTATAACATGCCATGTAAACAGATACAAAGCTCCGTTTAGCATTCACAGTCTTAAAACAAGCAGACAAATAGGTCTGAGTGATTTAGACCTATAACTATAAAACATGCTGAGCAACACAAATTAAAGTTTTTCCTATGGCTGAGCAGAGAGTTTCCTGCATGCTATCTGGGGTGGAGCAGTTTCCTGCATGATATATAGGATGGAGCAGTTTCCTGCATGCTATCTGGGATGGAGCAGTTTCCTGCATACTATCTGGGATGGAGCAGTTTCCTGCATACTATCTGGGATGGAGCAGTTTCCTGCATGCTATCTGGGGATGGAGCAGTTTCCTGCATGCTATCTGGGGATGGAGCAGTTTCCTGCATGCTATCTGGGGGTGGGAAGCTTCCTGCATGCTATCTGGGGATTGGGAGTTTCCTGCATGCTATCTGGGGGTGGGAAGCTTCCTGCATGCTATCTGGGGATGGGGAGTTTCCTGCATGCTATCTGCGGTGGGGAGCTTCCTGAATGCTATCTGGGGATGGAGCAGTTTCCTGCATGCTATCTGTAATAGAGCAGTTTCCTACATGATATCTAGGATGGAGCAGTTTCCTGCATGAGATCTAGGATGGAGCCGTTTCCTGCATGAGATCTAGGATGGATCAGTTTCCTGCATGCTATCTGGGATGGAGCAGTTTCCTGCATGCTATCTGGGATGGAGCAGGTTCCTGCATGCTATCTGGGGTGGAGCAGTTTCCTGCATGCTATCTGGAATGGAGCCATTTCCTGCATGCTATGTGAGGGTGGAGCAGGTTCCTGCATGCTATCTGGGGTGGAGCAGTTTCCTGCATGCTATGTTAGGGTGGAGCAGGTTGCTGCATGCTATTTGGGGTGGAGAAGTTTCCTGCATACTGTCTAGGATGGAGTTGTTTCCTGCATGCAATCTGGAATGGAGTAGTTTACTGCATGCTATCTGGGATGGAGCAGTTTCCTGCATGCTATCTGTGGACTGAACCGTTTCCTGCATGCTATCTGGGGATGGATCCGTTTTCTGCATGCTATCTGGGGTGGAGCAGTTTCCTGCATGCTATCTGGAATGGAGCCGTTTCCTGCATGCTATGTTAGGGTGGAGCAGGTTCCTGCATGCTATCTGGGATGGAGCAGTTTCCTGCATGCTATGTAAGGGTGGGGCAGGTTCCTGCATGCTATCTGGGGTGGAGCAGGTTCCTGCATGCTATCTGGGATGGAGCAGTTTCCTGCATGCTATGTGAGGGTGGGGCAGGTTCCTGCATGCTATCTGGGGTGGAGACGTTTCCTGCATACTATCTAGGATGGAGTTGTTTCCTGCATGCAATCTGGAATGGAGTAGTATCCTGCATGCTATCTAGGATGGAGTTGTTTCCTGCATGCAATCTGGAATGGAGTAGTTTCCTGCATGCTATCTGGGATGGAGTAGTATCCTGCATGCTATCTAGGATGGAGTTGTTTCCTGCATGCAATCTGGAATGGAGTAGTTTCCTGCATGCTATCTGGGATGGAGCAGTTTCCTGCATGCTATCTGTGGACTGAACCGTTTCCTGCATGCTATCTGGGGATGGATCAGTTTTCTGCATGCTATCTGGGGTGGAGCCATTTCCTGCATGCTATCTGGAATGGAACAGTTTCATGCATGCTGTGTAAGGATGGACCAGTTTCCTGCATGCTATCTGGGGTGGAGCCATTTCCTGCATGCTATCTGAGATGGAGCAGTTTCCTGCATGCTATCTGGGGTGGAGCAGTTCCCTGCATGATATCTGGGATGGAGCCATTTCCTGCATGCTATCTGGCACGGAGCAGTTTCCTGCATGCTATGTGGAGGTGGAGCCGTTTTCTGCATGCTATCTGGGGTGGAGCCATTTCCTGCATGCTATCTGGGATGGAGCAGTTTCCTGCATGATACCTAGGATGGAGCAGTTTCCTGCATGCTATCTGGGGTGGAGCAGTTTCCTGCATGATACCTAGGATGGAGCAGTTTCCTGCATGCTCTCTGGGATGGAGCAGTTTCCTACATGATAGCTAGGATGGAACAGTTTCCCACATGCTATCTGGGGTGGAGCCATTTCCTGCATGCTATCTGGGGTGGAGCAGTGTCCTGCATGCTATCTGGGATGAAGCAGTTTCCTGCATGCTATCTGGGATGGAGCAGTTTCCTGCATTCTTTCTGGGACGGAGCAAGTTCCTGCATGCTATCTTGGATGGAGCCATTTCCCACATGCTATCTGGGGTGGAGCAGTTTCCTGCATGATGTCTAGGATGGAGCAGTTTCCTGCATGCTATGTGGGATGGAGCAGTTTCATGCATGCTATCTGGGATGGAGCAGTTTCCTGCATGCTATCTGGGATGGAGCAGTTTCCTGCATGCTATCTGGGATGGAGCAGTTCCCTGCATTCTTTCTGGGACGGAGCAAGTTCCTGCATGCTATCTGGGATGGAGCCATTTCCCACATGCTATCTGGGGTGGAGCAGTTTCCTGCATGATGTCTAGGATGGAGCAGTTTCCTGCATGCTATGTGGGATGGAGCAGTTTCCTGCATGCTATCTGGGATGGAACAGTTTCCTGCATGCTATGTAAAGATGGAGCAGTTTCCTGCATGCTATCTGGAATGGAGCAGTTTCCTGTATGCTATCTGGGATGGAGCGGTTTCCTGTATGTTATCTGGGGTGGAGCAGTTTCCTGCATGCTTTGTGGGATGGAACAATTTCCTGCATGCTATCTGAGATGGAGCAGTTTCCTGTATGCTTTCTGGGATTTAGAAGTTTCCTGTATGCTATCTGGGATGGAGCAGTTTCCTGCATGCTATGTGAGGGTGGGGCAGGTTCCTGCATGCTATCTGGGGTGGAGCAGTTTCCTGCATGCTATGTTAGGGTGGAGCAGGTTCCTGCATGCTATCTGGGGTGGAGAAGTTTCCTGCATACTATCTAGGATGGAGTTGTTTCCTGCATGCAATCTGGAATGGAGTAGTTTCCTGCATGCTATCTGTGGACTGAACCGTTTCCTGCATGCTATCTGGGGATGGATCAGTTTTCTGCATGCTATCTGGGGTGGAGCAGTTTCCTGCATGCTATCTGGAATGGAGCCGTTTCCTGCATGTTATGTTAGGGTGGAGCAGGTTCCTGCATGCTATCTGGGATGGAGCAGTTTCCTGCATGCTATGTGAGGGTGGGGCAGGTTCCTGCATGCTATCTGGGGTGGAGCAGTTTCCTGCATGCTATGTTAGGGTGGAGCAGGTTCCTGCATGCTATCTGGGGTGGAGAAGTTTCCTGCATAGTATCTAGGATGGAGTTGTTTCCTGCATGCAATCTGGAATGGAGTAGTTTCCTGCATGCTATCTAGGATGGAGTTGTTTCCTGCATGCAATCTGGAATGGAGTAGTTTCCTGCATGCTATCTGGGATGGAGCAGTTTCCTGCATGCTATCTGTGGACTGAACCGTTTCCTGCATGCTATCTGGGGATGGATCAGTTTTCTGCATGCTATCTGGGGTGGAGCCATTTCCTGCATGCTATCTGGAATGGAGCAGTTTCATGCATGCTGTGTAAGGATGGACCAGTTTCCTGCATGCTATCTGGCACAGAGCAGTTTCCTGCATGCTATGTGGAGGTGGAGCCGTTTTCTGCATGCTATCTGGGGTGGAGCCATTTCCTGCATGCTATCTGGGATGGAGCAGTTTCCTGCATGATACCTAGGATGGAGCAGTTTCCTGCATGCTATCTGGGGTGGAACAGTTTCCTGCATGCTATGTAAAGATGGAGCAGTTTCCTGCATGCTATGTAAAGATGGAGCAGTTTCCTGCATGCTATCTGGAATGGAGCAGTTCCTTTATGCTATCTGGGATCGAGCGGTTTCCTGTATGTTATCTGGGGTGGAGCAGTTTCCTGCATGCTATCTGGGGTGGAGCAGTTTCCTGTATGCTTTCTGGGATTTAGAAGTTTCCTGTATGCTATCTGGGATGGAGCTGTTTCCTGCATGCTATGAGGGGATTGGGCAGTTTCCTGCATGCCATCTGGGATGGAGCAGTTTCCTGCACACTATCTGGGATGGAGCAGTTTCCTGCATGCTATCTGGAATGGAGCAATTTCCTATATGCTCTCTGGCGATGGACCACTGATACTTGGTCTCCAACACAAAGACAGTGATACTATGTCTCTGAACACAAAGATCTGCCAGTGATACTTAGATTTCAATACAAACATCTCCTAGTGATACTCTGTCTCCAACACAAAGATCTCCCAATGATACACTGTCTCCAACACAAAGATCTCCCAGTGATACTCAGTTTGTGAACACAAAGATCTCCCAGTGATACTCAGTTTGTGAACACAAAAATTTCCCAGAGATACTTAGTCTCCAACACAAAGATCTCCCAGTGATACTCAGTCTCCAACACAAAGATCTCCCAGTGATACTCAGTCTCTGAACCGACATTTCTCCCACTGATACTTGGTCTCCAACACAGTGATATTCCAGTGATACTCAGTCTGTGAACACAAAGAGCATCCCAGTGATACTCAGTTTCCAACACAAATATCTCCCAGTGATACTTGGTCTCCAACACAAAGATGTTGCAGTGATACTCCGTCTCTAACACAAAGATCTCCTAGTGATACTAATTCTCCAACACAAAGATGTCCCAGTGATACTCAGTCTGTGAACACAAAGATCTCCCAGTGATACTCAGTCTCTGAAATATGCGATCTTATTGCTCAATAATATTTCAAGACAGGCATGTGCCAACTGTATTAATATATCTAGCAGATATATTTGCCAGTCTCCCAGATTTTTCTAATATAAAACTCTTCCGCTCAGAATATTATTAATAGGTTTGTTATACTGATATAGACCAGTTGTAACAAATCTAACACAATGAAAGCCTAGAAGGAAATATTAACCAGTCCTTGTCTTTCCAGTTATTATTGGACTGTAGTTTCTAGTTTACTAGCAGATAATTGATGGCAATGTAATCAAACATTGAGGACTATTGTTCTAATACAAGGATCTAATGATCTTAATGTTACTTCTAATACAGGGATCCGCTTAATTTAATGAAAATTATTTAACAGACATTTGGCAGCAAACTTGATCTTTCATTATAAGAATACCTGTTTATATTTTGTATCATGAGGCAACATTGGGTTCTGATCTTGTTAAAACCATTTTGGAGATGCCATAATCTGAATTAGGCTGTTTATGAGTTAAAGCTAAGTGGTGGTGGGTGTTAAAATGAAACAATAAAGCAGGTTAGTCCAGGACAAGCGAGAATATTTCCATCCATCCAAAATGTTCACCTTAATTCAAGGGACCATTAGGACACAAGTGCGTACTTGTCCGAAGCTTTCTTTGATGTTCTATTGAATATGTTCCTTTTTCTGGGGTTAATGGTTTCGAAAAACACTCATGTTTACTGAGCTTAAATAAAAAGCAAAGGAAAAAATAAATGATTTTCAAAGTGTCTCATGCATTATGATGCGGTGATAGTGGTGAAGGTGAAATTAAAATAATGAATGCAATTAGCTGGATTTATAGATACTAAGAGCTCACTTGAAATCACAGTACTGAATGCCCTGTAAAACCATTATAGCGTCCGCAATACCTGCAATATGTGCCTGCGCCCTGGAAACATCTAATACCTCAAATGATCCCAGGGCCAGTAGCATGCGTGTGTAACGGTGGAGAGGGTACTTTGTAATGAGAACTTAAATAATAATATTCAATGCACTTTTCACCACTAAACTCTGCTCAGAACTAAAATCCCAGAAAGGGAGAAGAGACGCAGGGGATTAAGCTGTTAACTTTTGGAGTGAATGTGAGCGTGGATTTAAACCAGTGCACGTTTACAAAATAGAAAATCCAGCCTGAAAGGAAGTAAATCTAAATTTAAGAAAGGAGGGAATTAAAACTATTTTTTTGGGATGTCCAATGAGATATGGAGTTGATCGAATAGTAGAATTATATTGTGGGCTGGTAAAAACAATATGTCATGGTCATGAGAAGCAGCCAATATGGCTGTACCTTTCACCCTTTAAGTGCAGGTGACCCAAGATGGCCCCCGTGAGTGGAGGGAACCCCAAGATTCCATCTCATTGAATCGCATTCCATAACATCGAATTAGCAAAGAGCACGGAATCCGTGGCACTGGTCGTCCATACAATGTTAAACCATTTTCAAGCATTTTAACACTATGGTCACCCATGGCCCGGTGTTTCTGGAGGTGTGGAGTGGCGGAATTTACACACTTCCTTCTAGCCATACCAATTCATAAAAGCAATGGACACTGTGATAGGTTGAAAACTCCATCAAAGACACCCATTGCTGCTCAGGCGGATGCTTCCTCATTACCCAAGCAGCACGGAGGGGATGGGTTGCCCTAAACTCTTGTTTAGCATTAAAACATTAAGAACAATTTAATGCTGAATATAAGGACTCTGCTGGGATTTAAATATAATATAACCACTTCAATGAGATTAAGTAGTTACAGTGATTACAGTGTCCCTTTAACCCCTTAAGGACACATGACGGAAATATTCCGTCATGACTCCCTTTTATTCCAAAAGTTGTGTCCTTAAGAGGTTAATGTCTCAAATCCAGAAAGAAAAGACAAGTGGAGAGGTAATGGATGGTTGGACGATAGCAATAGATAGATCCAGTGCAGACAAGTAGTGACATTACATTTTGATGATATCTCTAACTATAATATAATCTGATTCCAGCATGTGATATGTTTCTACTGTTGGACCTCGACCTTATTAATGTAAAACATATCTCTATGAACCTTAAGGTAAACTGCGTTGCCAGGAAAACAATAGTGTCAGGAATACAAACTTGTATTGCTGACACTACAGTGTTTAATTAACTATAGATTGCCGCTCTGGTTTCGCCACGGCTGGCCCCGCCTGTCCCTGCCTCCATGGCTGAGATCATCATTCTTGATGATCTCAACCAATCCAATGCTTCCCATTGGAAAACATTGGGAGGCTTTTGCGCATGCGTAGCAAAGCGATGCGCCAATCAGCAGCTCCTCATCATTATTTTTTCAAAAGAGCTAAATAAACTGTGCCCTTTTGTGTTTTCTCCGGCCCAAACCCAGCAGCCCTTTGATAACGCTTTGATAGCTACACAATGAATCAGCCGAGTGATTGTATACTCCTTGTATGGAATTGCAATGATTATTTATGACTCTATGGGCATTCTGACTTTATTTCTTACAAGCTACCTGAGAGCATTAATCTAAAAAACAAACTGTCTCTTATTACTGAGCCACAAGCCCTTCAAGATAAAAATGCAAAAAAAATATATTCACATATCAGTTCTTGCCCATTTTCTCCAGTATCTAAACCCCAATCAAAAAAAATAGACATAGTTTGGTTAGCGTTTCTTATTGATCTGTACATAAAAGTATGGTAGAAATGGTATGTTGTGTTTCTTCTGAAACCCGTTGTCATTTTGTCCATGTGATATGTTTTGTTTGTTTCGATCCCATCTGTGCTTCTGTCATAATAAAAAATGACATCAGCCTGCCAGTCTGCCTCTTACAATTTCTGTAAAAACTCTCTTCATCGTTGTTGCTCACCATTCTTCAAATCTTACTAAGTGAATTGTGGATGGATCGTTTCCACTTGTTCATTCACCAACACAAGCATTGAGCTTAAATACAGCAGGATGTTCATGGTCTGTTTTCTGAAAATGCATGTTCGTATTTTTGTGATCACATAATTGCTAAATCTCATTGCTCGTGGATATTCTCTTCCTGTATCCGTAGTGAAAATGCCATTTTCGAAGCTCAGGGCCTCCGTGATTGACAGGGATCATTAACATCACGAATTAGACACTGCTGCCCACTGTCACTCCACTGCTGAGGCTATTGGCTGGAAATTTAATCGGTTTCATAGAGCTGTCTCTTTGGCTGTATAAATGCTCCAACCTCCACCGTTCCCACCTTTTCTGAAACTCAGCCTGGACCTTTCAGAGAAGAAAAAAACAAAACCAACATTTTATTTTCAGGCCATGTTTCTTCTGCACTTAGCCAAATAAAATGTAAATATATCTGCTTTCCTACCTACCTAACAGACCTACATTTTACATTATTGGACTTATTACATTCTTTTCTCACTATTAAACAATTAATTACAGCTACAAACTGAGCTCACGCAAGCAGCTATCTTAACGAAGTATTTCATCATTTCGATAATGACTCACTACCTCAGTGATGTGGATGGACTTTTAAAGAGATCATCTGTTTAGCTTGCCGCAAAGCTTTCTGTAGGGGAAAAGTCCTGGTAAGGACAGAGAGCCTCCAGGGCTGAGTGTTGTCTGAGCCTGGGAACAGGACACTAGGAACGGGTCCCGCTACATATGTATATATAAATCTAAATATTGTTATTTTTTTTTAAATCTCCTAAATCATTTAAAAAGCTTATCCAGAAATATGAAATCTTGGTTATATAGGCCAAACGACGAACTAACACTATATTTTGTTAAATCTTGTTAAGTGCCATGGATTTTGATCAGTCGTCAGATAACTGCTGTGAATTTATGAGGACGGAGTGAAGGATTATGGGAGTGTTACAGGTTGGGTATGACATGCATTGCAGGCAATTCATTTTTTGTATCTCACCTCATTGTTGATAAAACAGTACAGAACAGCAACCATTAATCCCTAAACATTAAAGAAATGATAACGATTAATTGATTTAATGACATGAACATAACAGGACTGTAGTTTAAAAATGATTTTATTCTTTTTACAGATGTGCTTCATATATTTTAAATATATCAGTATAATATTTATATACACAATAGCTAATCATTATATCTCATTATACTGTGACTTGAGTGAAAGGGTTTTGTACAAAGAGTGATGTCTACAGTGGCCCCTGCTGGATAGGAGTTTTATGGATCTTACACAGTGAGATAACAGTGGTGTAATAACCATTAACTGAGAAATTGCAGCAAGTGAGCAGCACTCTGAGTTATTTCTTATCTTAATTAAAGAACCACTGTAGGCACCCAGACCACTTCAGCTTAATGAAGTGGTCTGGGTGCCAGGTCCATCTAGGATTAACCCTGCCTGCTGTAAACATAGCAGTTTCAGAGAACCTGCTATGTTTACTTTAGGGTTAATCCAGCCTCTAGTGGCTCTCATTGACAGCCGCTAGAGGCGCTTCCGTGCTTCTCACTGTGATTTTCACAGTGAGAAGACGTCAGCGTCCATAGGAAAGTATTGATAATGCTTTCCTATGGACTGGCTGAATGCGTGTGCAGCTCTTGCCGCGCATGCGCATTCAGCCAATGATGACCGAAGGAGGAGGAGAGACCCCAGCGCTGAGGGAGCTCGGCGCTGGAGAAAGGTGAGTGTTTAACCCCTTCCACACCCTAGAGCCCAGCGGGAGGGGGACCCTGAGGGTGGGGGGCACCCTCAGGGCACTATTGTGCCAGGAAAACGAGTTTGTTTTCCTGGCACTATAGTGGTCCTTTAATCTTTTTTTGTTAAAGGAGGATGAAATTTATGTCAATGCGTAAAACTTAGAAAATCACATATAACTGTTATTGCTTTAAAATTTATTTTACATTTCTATTAATTATTTAGCAAATTACATAATAATCCGGTTCAGACAAGGCAAAGTCAGGGCAAACATTGGTAATAAAGAGGGAAAATAGAAACATTGTTTAATTTCTCATCTTCTCGGTATGCTCTCTGTATACTGACTGCCAGGTGTAAAGGGTGGAGCTTATAACAATGATTGACAGGGAGCTAAGATGGAGGTGGCTCTCTCTATACTGACTGCCAGGTGTAAAGGGCGGAGCTTATAACAATGATTGACAGGGAGCTAAGATGGAGGCGACCACTTGCGGGATAAAGAGATGTGAATTTCTACATTTAATTTTACTTTTCACACCAAGTGTGTATTTGCTAAATTTAAGGATAAGTAAACATAACATTTAAAAACCTGTGAAGTCAAAGTTCCCCTTTAGTTTACAATGTTCATCACGTATTAAGAAAAGGTGGTCATTTGCAGCCTGGCATGTTCTAAAATGTATTATCCCATTTACCAAGGGAAATATCGCTCGAACAGCAACATTCATTGTGTTACTGTATAAATATTCATCTTCAAACATGGGATAAAGCAATTACAGAATAATTTGCATTCCCTAAGATCCTGTAGAGGAGGAGGTGATTCTCCATGCAGATAACATTATTGCAATGGCCATTAATGTTTATTGGAATTAAAAAAGTTAAATTTTTTTTAAATGGTTCATGGCAACTCTGCATACTCACGTAACTAAGTAACCATCTTACAGAGATCCACGCACGGCTACACAATGAGTCAGAATAACATGCAATGTCTCAGGGACAGCAGTGACAATATGCCGTACATTGGGTTAATAATGGCATATTAAGGGGCATGTTCAGGGATAAATGTTGAGTTATGCAAATAGATGGTGAAAATATGCATTTTTAAAAACATGAAATTTGTTCTAATACGTTTTGTTTTCATTTTAATTTTCTGTAAATATATACCTTGCTGTCTGTGTATATTATTAAAGGATACGGGTTTGTAGATATGCTTAATTATAGTATTTTCACAAAGAGTAATGCTCAAGAGGACACAAACAAACACTTGAATCTTAATATCCATCGTTTCTGGAGTTATGTTTATCCTTTCTGTGTCTTTAATCAAGCCAGATGTTTTTATTTTATTTAAGGACGTGAGTCTTTCATTGCATACTGTCTACATACAGTAAGTACATTAACTTACACAGAGTATTTGTAACATATAGTACATTGCAGTCTGATATTGCAGCCTGCAAAGAAGCTCTGTGTTGTACCCTCTCATAGACTGCTAGAATACACCCACATAGTTTAATCTAATAAGGCCTCTGATCTTACCATGATGGAGGAGGAAACTGTACTTCACAGACACAGTGTAAGTGGAAATGTTGTCACAAAATGTGTTCCCTTTCCAAGTATAGACTGTGTTTGCAAGTTAACTGGGGCCTCATGGCCTATGATTAGTCAACATAGGAGCACAAAACGTCTCATTGTTTTGAGAAGGTCTTAATGTACATGGATGGACGCTTTCTGGCTTTTCTCATTACCTGGAAGGAGCTGAAGGATAATTCAAAGAAGAGTTTGATGTAGCGTATGATCCCCTTAGCATGTTCGTCCGTGATAAATGCAAAGATAATTTCATGGGTTCCCAGTAAAGGGATCAGTGTCAGAGTGGATTTGGCAAGTCTACAGTTAGATGGAACAAAACGGTAAGAAGAAAAAAAACAAGTTTTGTAAGACATGTAACATTTACCTTAAATTAAAGAAAAATCACAACGTCACTAATATAAAACTAAGAACAGAAAATGGTGCATTGTTGAACCCCTTAAGGACCAAACTTCTGCAATAAAAGGGAATCATGACATGTCACACATGCATAGGCGTGCGCACGGGGTGTGCCGGGTGTGCCTGGGCACACCCTAATCACACCTCCGTGCTGCACTGCCTTAGGGCAGACTAACATGTTGGGTCCGAGGACCCGACACAGGAGGGGGCCGGCGGCTTGCCCACAATGCCGCCGGGTGCGAGGCCCCTCCTGTCCGTCTGCCCTGATGGAGATCCGACCTCAGTCTGCAGCTCCGCCGGGAGTGAGCTGCAGACTGAGGTGTCTCGCGATCTCCAGACTGTCAGAGCGTTGCCGCGGCAACGCTCTGCCTGGAGATCGCGAGACTCACCATGTGGTCTGCAGCTCACTCCCGGCGGAGCTGCAGACTGAAGAGAGAGGGCGCCCACTGGACCACCAGGGAAAGTATTTAAACCTCCTTTCTACCCCCTGTCACTTACTGCCCCCACCCCCCTTCTACCCCCTGTCACTTACTGCCCCCACCCCCCTTCTACCCCCTGTCACTTACTGCCCCCACCCCCTTCTACTCCCTGTCACTCACTGCCCCCACCCAACCCCCCGTTACTGCCCCCTGCCCCTCTACCCCCCCTACCCTCTGCCACTGCCCCTCTACCCCCCTAACCCCTGTCACTGACCCTCCATTCCCCTCACCCCTTGTCATTGCCCATCTACCCCCCTAACCGCTGTTACTACCCCCCTAACCCCTGTCACTACCCCTCTACCCCCCAAGCCCTGTCTCTACCCCCTAACCCCTGTCACTACCCCTCTACCCCCCTAACCCCTGTCACTAACCGTCTACCCCCGCTACCCCGTCACTGCCCCTCCACCCCCCTAACCTCTGTCACTACCCCTCTACCCCCTGTCACTGCCCCTCCACTCCCCCACATCCCTGTTACTGCCTCTCTACCCCCCTAACCCCTGTCACTACCCCTCTACCCCCCAACCCCTGTCACTACCCCTCTACCCCAACCCCTGTCACTACCCCTCTACCCCCCCAACCCCTGTCACTACCCCCCAACCCCTGTCACTGCCCCTCTACCCCCCTAATCCCTGTCACTGCCCCTCTACCCCCCAACCCGTCACTACCCCCCTACCTCCTGTCACTGCCCCTCCGCTCCCCCACATCCCCTGTTACTGCCTCTCTACCCCCCCAACCCCTGTCACTACCCCTCTACCACCCAACCCCTGTCACTACCCCTCTACCCCCACAACCCCTGTCACTGCCCCTCCACTCCCCTCACCCCTTGTCACTGCCCATCTACCCCCCTAACCCATCACAACCCCTCTACCCCCCAACCCCTGCCACTACCCCTCTGCCCCCCTAACCCCTGTCACTAACCGTCTACCCCCGCTTCCCCCTGTCACTGCCCCACAACCCCTGTCACTGCCCTCTAACCCCTGTCGCTGCCCCTCCAACCCCCTAACCCCTGTCACTGCCCCTCCACCCCCCTACCCCCTGTCACTACCCCTCCACCCCCCTAACCCCTGTCACTGCCCCTCCACCCCCCTAACCCCTGTCGCCCACACAGTGCACCCCTCACAATCATACACACTGTACCCCACACACACTGCATCTCTCACAATCACACACACACTGTACCCCTCACAATTACACACACTGTACCCCTTACAATTACACACACTTTACACCCCACACACTGCACCCCTCACAATCATACACACTGTGCCCCACACACACGGCATTCCTCACAATTACACACACTGTACCCCTTACAATTACACACACTGCACCCTTCACAATTACACCACACTGTACCTTTTACAATTACACACACACACTGTACCCCTCGCAATCACACACACTGCACCCCTTACACGCTGCACCGCTCACAATCACACACACTGCACCTATTTATATTTGTGCATATATATTTGTGTGTGTGTGTGTGAATGTATGGATATGTATGTGTATGTGTATATAAAAATACATATACACGCGGCGTGTGTGTGGGCTTTAAGGTGCACACCCTAATGCAACAGGCTGCGCACGCCTATGCACACATGTCATGTGTCCTTAAGGGGTTAATGCTTAAAGATAAATATTGAATCTCTTACAACAATGCGTATTAATTAATTTATTCTCTTTATTTTTTAGATGAAAATTTACAGTAATGAGAATTAATGTTTATGGGGTTCTAACGCAGCTAGAAGTGAGATCCATGGCTACTGTTCTTGTCCTGGAATCATAGCTCAAGGGCTGAAGTGGACACTGGGTCAGTAAAATGAGCAGTGCCTGTCCTTCATCCATAATAATTAACCATGGTGCAATGTGTCCCATAAAGCAGGTTTAATTGTTCATTTCCATTATTAATATTTGCCACTGGGAAGCAGTTTTGATTCGATCATGGTACCCATGTTATTGGCAGATATACATTTATACATTGTTTATTGTAGATTAAATGTAAGCATTGTACACACACTAATTGTGGCACTTTAATTCAGTGCCTATTGTAAAAAATGTCTCTGGCAGCAGATGGCCAACTTTTTTCAAAGTTTTTGTAGTGATGGAAAAAAAATTATGGGGTGGGGGGAGCACCACCTCCACTCAGGATCTAAAACTGCTCTCAGCACACACAGCCAATAACCGCTGTGTAAAGGTCACAGGATTATGCAAAACATCTTATCTGACTATCAGCAGAAGGATTGGGTTTTCTTTAACTGAAGAAAAATGTTTTGACAGCCTCCAACATAATTACTATAGTAAGTTGTAGTGGCTGTGGTGCTTAGAGAGACACGTTAAGCTGTCATAGTATTATCTTGCACAGAGATACCATCACATTGAACAAATATGACTGTTCCATCAATTCCATGACATTTTCTATTGGCAATGGATTTTTACAAACAACACACAATCATTTTTATGTCTATTTTCTCACAAATGTATTCATAGAAATAAATAAATTCAAGCACGTAAAAGTGAAATAAATATTTGAAAGCCTGCTAAATCCAAGTCATATATGCAGATGGATGTATATTTCAGCAGTGTGAGTAGATCAGAGACATTTTGCAGATTTGTATACAAAACGCTAAAAACACAGTGCCTAAGTCACCAAACTATGTAAATAATACACAAGATCTAGCGCACTCACCTATCCACTAAACAGCAACTTCAATGTTGAAAGATTTTATTTGTTTTTTTAAAAACACCTAATCTAAGCAAAAATAATGGGGGTTATATGATCATACATTGCATAAGCCTGCCAACGTCAATGAACCCCCCCTTGTACCAAACAATTTAAATACATTTTTCAAAAGAAATAAAGTTTAAATGCGGAATATCTAGCAGTCCCCCTGGGTGGTAAAGTCCTGTGGGAACAAATTAGGCTTTTTCATAGACCCAATACATCAAACGATTATTAACATATCGACCAATAAAAGCTTCTTGGTGCTGGAACGATGTACTAGAATTTGTAATACACAAGTAATAATGTCAGGTAGAATGAAAAGGCCATAACAACACTAAATAGAATTTGCTGATAAAGAACAAAAAAATCTATAAAGTAGTTATTTATATAAAAAGACTTGAACTAACCTCTGGACATTTTTCTTATCTTACACTGAACAGCATAATAAAATAATTATTAATATTATACTCAGTCGTCGTCTGCAGCCTATTTCCATTTCATAGCTTCATTACGTTAATCTACCTGAACCCCAATTTGCTGCTGCAAAAACAACCCACAATTACTCTAGGTCAATCTTCTGGAATCCTCACCTTTCTGAGTCCCAGCCTTCTCCCATGAGATATCCGTTCTACTACCACTGACCCACCCATGCTCTTTTATTTTCCTTTATAAGCTCAATCAATCTCTAATTACATTTTATCTATCTCTCTGACATGTTAAATGCACAGAACCTAAACATTACATTTTCAAAGCATCAACTGAAAATAATTTTCTGTCTCAAACTCCGTGATCCCCTTCACGTGTTAAACCCACAGATCATCTTGCTACTTTGGATGAAAATGTAAAATCTCCAGACTTCGGAATGATGAGCCGTGTTCTCGGTACTTTATTTACTGCTATGTCGAAATATAAATTGTTCTGTTTGTAACCGACTGCATTTGCATAGCCCTAAAAAACACAAAGGAGGGGCCCTATATCAAAAAACTTTTAAATAACAAATATATATATCTCAGAGGATGAGCTAACTATGCCGTGCCCTCTGGATTTTGCTCCATGTTGAGTGTATTCTACTCAGCCTGGAAGTTATGGACCTGAGTTAATCCTTCTTTGCCAGCTGGATGATGTCTCTGAAAGGATCTGATCTGTCTCCCAATGCCTCTTCAGGTGTTTATTGAAATATTCTATTTGGCCCATAAATATTTAGTTTCAGGCGAGATGTCCTTCAAAGACTCTTTACTGAATAAAGCCAACTCAGCAGTCGACATTGTGCTCCCTGGATTCATTGCTTGGCCAAAGACTGATACTGTATCTTACAGAATACTAATGACTAAATTAACCTAGATAATTACTGCACGGTTTCAGCTTTCTGACATAAATTGGAAGTATTGTTCTCAATTTGCACTGTGCGAAAATTATAGTAAAAAAATGTGAGCCTGCGCTCGCAGAACATTTAAACTGTTTCCAGACTACGAGACAGTGTGTTTATCACGAGGTGCTTATCTATAATTAAGCATTTTGCTGGAGCTTTTGCTATCCCAGCTAGCCATGAAAAAGATATAGAGTTTCTGGCGAGAGGTATGAAGACAGCGGATAGATTTTGTGTAGGTTTTGCAAAGCAGACCACACACCAAGTGCTGGATTCTATTTGGGGTGAAAAGCAGTTATTTGATAATTGTGTTATTTTTTCTCCTCCTAATAACACAATGTGCCTCCCATTTATTAAAAGGATTGCTATGCAGTAGGAGCATTTTCCTCTGATTCAATAGTCTCTCCTATGTCACTTTGATCCCTCCGCATCCTTCTCCATACCCTCCCTTGACTCACATGAGCCACACTACCTGAGTGTCTCAGGACACAATAGTGATCCTCTACAAAGGTAGACTTGTAGAGTGAGAGCCTCAAACACCATGCAGATCTCTTCTACAGTCATGTTATACAAAGAAATATGTATGTTCTTCAAATAAGGTAACATATTTTGTTTTGATGGCTACCATACTTCATAAAACAACAGGAAACAAGCCTTTAAGAAGCATAACATACTCAGTTTGGAAAGTGCTCTCTTCATTTGTATAACATGCCCAAAGTTTTCGCTTGCAATAAAGAACGTCATGATCTGGGCATTCCAAAGTGTTCTTTGACTACACAAAAGAGTCACTAAGAGAGTTTCCCTAATAAAACTGCTCCTAATTATTAAACTAAATTTGAGCCAGATGTCTCTGTGGGTGGAGCTCTTGTACACATTAATCTATGAGAAAGTAAGACAAATGTGAAAGAAAAAATGGAATGCGACTGTATTTTTGTGATTGAGTATTCAGAAATCAACAAATAGAATCATCTGAATATCTCATACAAGCAATGTGTGACGACGTGCAACATACTGTCCACACGTTCAGAGCGAAGGTACAACGTGTGTATAGGTTAAAACATATCTCCCAGGGGCGTGGCTAACCGCCGGACAAGATGGATGCTTAATCCTTGAGCTCCGGCATCAGGGCTAACAATCCAGCGCCATCCTAGCATACAGAAAGAGAACAAAACTTAAAAAGACAAGATGTCACAACCTAAAACAAAGAGGGCGACATCAAAAGCGGAAAAATTAAATTTCTTTGGCCAAAAACCTAGCCAGCTCGAGAATGACTGTCAGACGGCCGGCCAAGATGGCGGAGGAGCAGCAGAAATAGGCGATCTCTCGCCAACAACTTCGAGCAAAGAAGTTCTGCTCACCCCAGACCACCTCACAAGAGCGATGGACGACCTCTCGCACAAACTCCTCACTGCCTGGCAACATTCCATGGATTCCCTCCGAAAGGATGTCCAGGAGCTAGGCCGCAGAACGGCACATGTGGAGTCTAAAATGGATGACATCGCGACGGCCCACAATGATTTGGCTGACCATGCCGAAACTACGACAGATAAAATTATGTTCCTTGAACAAAAACTGGCAGATTTAGAAGACAGATCGAGAAGGAATAACCTGAGGGGGGTGCCAGAATCTGTCACACAAGCGGAGTTACTAGCTTATGTCAGAGGGCTGCTTCGAGCATATGGCCCTGAGGTTCCATCTGACATGCTCTTGATAGACCGAGCACACCGGATCCCGCGCCCACGCCATCTACCAGAAACCACGCCAAGAGATGTACTCATTCGTATCCACTATTTCCATATTAAGGAACACATACTCAGCGAAAGTAGAAATAAAAACAAACCGCATGGCGACTTCCCCACTGTGCAGATATTCGCTGACCTCTCAGCAACCACGCTTCGACGACGAAAGGAATTTGCTCCAATTACCGAAGCTCTCCACATGAATGGCATAAGATACAGATGGGGATTCCCCACTA
Organism: Pelobates fuscus; assembly: GCF_036172605.1. Taxonomy (NCBI): domain Eukaryota; kingdom Metazoa; phylum Chordata; class Amphibia; order Anura; family Pelobatidae; genus Pelobates; species Pelobates fuscus. Next base: position 439,719,263 of record NC_086318.1, read on the forward strand.
AATTACTGGCGTATAAAGATGGCAACTTTAAAGCGATCTTGACGCCAGAAGACGGGCGCAAGAAACTAACAGCTTGGGGCATCAACGTGACAGACAACACTGAAACAAACAACGCACATGTAAGAAGACTTCGTCTGGAGTGGATGAAATCACCCTCCAAACGTTAAATCGGACGCTGACCCTGAGAGGAAACCCGCAACTACTCTGAGCCTGATGGCTCGACGCACCAACAAAGAACACCTGCACCATGAAAACCCTCATAGACTCCCTCACTAGAGACACTCTCCCCTAATGTATTGCCGGCAGGCCTGATGCACACTGGAGTTGGTGAGTCGGGTCCTGGGCGTCTCGGCCTGCCTGCCCTCCACACAAGAGGAGGCCGGGCGGGAGGACGCGCCCCGGGACTTGGTGAAACGACCGATGGGGGACGGGAAAGGGCTTATTAGCGTGTACAATTTAAGTTATCATGCTCTTCTGGAGCGGACGGTCATTATCTCAGGTAAACAGGCCTGCTGTCGCAAAGCCCACTTTAAGCCTCATAATTTGGCTGATACCTCTAGGTTGTGTGACTTCGGTCCCCCCACCTTCCTGTCTGATATACCATATAGAACAATCTAATGTATACTAATTGAGTATCGATCATAAGCTCATGTGTTATATGATATTTGGGCTCTTTTGTCCCTTTGGAAACAGGGATGTAATGCTTGGGGACAGGTGAGCCACTCCTATTATGAGACCAAGTGGTTTGGGACGACTAGAGAAAGGGAGGGAATCGAGGAGCCGGAGCCTTGGCCTACTTTCTTCCGCTCCCTGCGGACTGGAGTAGCGCCGATGCGACCGCACTTAGACCGACCGAAATTCTGGGGTGTATGTCATCAATGCCCACCCTGTTCGCTGCTCTGCAATATAGCATGGCACATTATATATTAACTATGTACAGCTCTAGCGAGTGCAAATATGTATAACAGATTGTCCAGGCTTCCCTGTTCTGATGTGGGGATAGAGAGCGAAACTTTAATGAGGTGCATACTGCGTCTGATGTAGGCTCAAGATATTTTGAGACGGAGAGGAGGAGAAAAGGAGATGGGAGCGCGGGGGCCTTGGCCTACCCTCTTCCGCTTGAGGCGGACTGGGGTGGGGTCGACGCGTCCGTGCTCGGGCAGGACGCACATCTCTAGGCTGAAAGCCTTCCAACGCCCACCAACCTCACAATTCTGCAAACACAGGGTTTGATTGACTATTGTACACTAAAGGTATATTAGGCACGCAAGAACAGCAGTCTGCTGACTTGCCTGCACTCTGCTGTTCCGTTCCGAAGCAGAGGTGCTTAATTTGGAAACAGACATGTGCATATGTTGGTAACTGTACTTGGTTTACGTAGGGGATAGGAGGGGGGACTAGGAAATGGGGCCTTGGACTACCCTCTTCCGCCGAGAGTGGACTGGGGTAGTGCCGACGCGACCACACACTAGCCAGCTGCGGGGGGGAGGAGGAGGTTCATTTGAGTAAGCACAGAAATCTGATATAGCGGTATAACTCTCAAGTCGACCGATTGCAAGCACAAGACATAGGTTCACGAGATAATCCAATATTGACATTACTTGTTGTATGTAGTTATGTTTTTATGTAAAAACCTTTCTGTTCAAAGCCGTATTGACGGAAAACATAGCCCAATAGCCACATGCACTGGAACTGACCCCATGGTGCAACATCCATGCACCACATCCCCTTTTGGGGAACCTTGTATATATCAACTCCCTATGTTCACTCCCTACCCCAACCCAAATTCCCCTCACAAAGTTCTAAACCCCCTTACTAAAATGCCACTCGTCACTAAAAGCCGTATACATGCACCTACTGATAAAGCCGAGACCCCCAAAAGCATGATACTTTATTTTAAAAATTCATAAAACTACGATCCCTTAATGTTCGCGGATTAAATACGCCGCACAAGAGGCGAGTCTTACTGGACTCAGCAAAAAGAGACAAGATAGATATTCTGTAACGGAATGCAGTATAATAATTCCCGATATCCGTTGGTATCCTCAGGAAATCCACAGTCAGAGTAGAAAGCATGGCAATATTCCCAATCCTCCCAATAACCGGACGAAACACAGTTTGGGAGTCAACTAACTCGGTTTATTCACAAGCAGCATATTTATACAGTTCCCCATGCAAGGGGTTTCCACACAGATAATCCAGGGGATTTTCCCCAACATGCATTGTGACTTTCCCAACAGGCATTGCTGCACGAGAAGGATACTCCCACTAAAATGGACGATTAAGTGGATTATCCCCTCGTGCAGCAAAACCGACAATTGACTTTAAAATACATAATTTACACAATATTCGGTACTTTGGAATAACCGAACGTTCGGTAGATAGCTGGGGTCGGAGCGCACACTTTGTGAGAATACCGCTCTGATCCCAGCTGAATTGACCGAACCCCGCACCTAATACATTTAAATATGGAAGTTGGTCTAAAAGTACCGAATAAGTACGGGACACATAATGTACCGAACGCGGAACTCCCGAATGCTCTGGAAGTCCAGCGGTGCTCGGATCATTGAGTAGCCGTTTTCAGTTCCAGGCCCTCGACGACCGAACACCGCTGCAGAGACAAAGGATCCAAGATGGCCGACCGCCGCATGGTCGGTAGTTGATCGACGGCCACCTAGGAGAGCCCTTAATTACCGATTGCAACAATGTTGCAATCGGTTAATTGGTACCACACGACTTGGGAATGTGTGGTCGACCTGGGGAGCCCGTATTCGTACGGCGAACGGCCAGGATAGCCGTGTTTCGTCGTACGAATGCTTGTATGCTGGCAGCGTACGGCTGTCAGCATGCGAACGGCCATAGCACAATACATATACATTTAATGGAACACATCATACATTCAGCCTACGGACAACCTATACTGCATATAGCTCAGAAGTGGCTAGGTTTGCCACAATGCTCCCCCAGAACCAAGCCGGCATACACAGTCGGATCCCAACGGATCGGCTTGGGGATGTCCGGGAGAGTACTCACAGATCACTTCTCGAGTTCAGTCTGCCTGGATAACCCGTCAGCGTTACCGTTTTGTTTTCCGGGCCGATAGTGAATGGTAAAGTCAAAGGGCTGCAGCGCCAAACTCCAGCGCAGCAGCCGGGCATTGTCCCCAGATACACGGTTTAGCCACACTAACGGGTTGTGATCTGTGAGTAAGGAAAAAGGTTGTCCGTACAAATATGGCTGTAACTTTTTGAGGGCCCACACCACGGCCAGGCATTCTTTCTCGATGGCAGCGTAGCTCACTTCACGCGGCAGCAACTTGCGGCTTAAATAGGCTACGGGGTGTTCTCCGCCATCGGCTCCCACTTGGCTCAGTACTGCCCCCAATCCAAACATTGAAGCGTCTGTGTGAACAAGAAATCTTTTAGTTGGATCAGGAGCAGTTAACACAGGAGCATTAGTCAGCGCGGTCTTGAGTTGCTGGAATGCCTGCTCACACTCTGGGGCCCAGACAACCTGTCGGGGTAGGTTCTTTTTAGTCAGGTCCGTTAGGGGTTTGGCCAGGGTGCTATAGTCGGGAACAAACTTCCGGTAGTAGCCGGCCGTCCCTAAAAACGCCAGCACCTGAGTCTTGGTCCTGGGGGTAGGCCACTTTGCTACGGCCTCAATCTTGGCTGGCTCGGGTCTCTGCTGCCCACACCCTACTCGGTGTCCCAGATACTGCACCTCAGCCATACCTATGTGGCACTTGCTAGGCTTTAACGTTAACCCAGCCTCCCCGATACGATCTAGTATCGCCCCTATATGGTGTAGGTGGTCTTCCCAGGTCTGGCTAAAGATGGCTATGTCATCTAGATAGGCACAGGCATACTCCTGGAACCCGTCCAGTAGCCGATCCACCATCCGCTGAAAGGTAGCCGGAGCGTTTTTCATTCCGAAAGGCATGACCTTGAACTGATACAGGCCAAACGGAGTGACAAACGCCGACTTGGGGATGGCGTCATCGGCTAGCGGAATTTGCCAGTACCCCTTACACAAGTCAATGGTAGTGAGGTACTGGCCCCGTGCCATCTTATCTAACAGCTCGTCTATCCGGGGCATCGGGTAGGCATCAGACACCGTTTTGTCATTTAGCCTCCGGTAGTCGACACAGAACCTGGTGGTGCCATCCTTTTTAGGTACCAGGACTACCGGCGATGCCCAGGGGCTATCGGAGGGTTCAATAACCCCTAGCTGTAACATTTCATCTAGCTCGGCTTTCATATGGGTATGGACTGATTCCGGAACCCTATATGGAGCCTGCCTCATAGGTAGCTGTCCCAGGGTGTCTACTCGGTGGGTGGCTAGCGGAGTGTAACCAGGTAAATTGGAGAAGGTAGCTCCTTTGGCTTCAATCAGCGCTTGTACCTGGGCACGCTCCTGGGGGCTGAGCCGCTCCCCCAGCTGAACTCCCTGGGAGGGCTCTATCGGTGTCTCGGGTTCTAGTAGGTCAGGTAAGGGTAAGTTCTCCTGATCCTCTAAGGAGGAGGCACATATTGCCGTCACATCCTCGATCCTCTCATGGTAGGGTTTGAGCAGGTTCACGTGGAGCATCCGTCTCTTCCCTACCCCTGAGCAGGGGCCGATCACATAGGTAGTGTCGCATCGCTGCTCCACTACCTGGTATGGGCCTTGCCAGATGGCCTGCAGCTTGTCTGTGCGGACGGGTTTTAAAATTAAAACCTTCTGCCCCACCTGAAAGCTGCGGTCTCGGGCTCCTCTATCGTACCAGCGTCGCTGTCGTTGCTGGGCCGCCTGGAGGTTGGTGTGTACAGCCTGAGTGAGCGCCTCCAGATGGTCCCTGAACTCCAGTACGTAGGATATGATAGGGGTTTCGTTGGTAGTACTCTCTCCCTCCCAATGTTCCCTAATCAAGTTCAAGGGTCCCCGCACCCTTCTCCCAAATAGTAATTCAAACGGGGAGAATCCTGTCGACTCCTGGGGAACCTCTCTATAGGCAAAGAGTAGGTGAGGCAGAAACCTCTCCCAGTCTTTGTGGGTCTCCCCGAACGTCCGAAGCATCTGCTTCAGTGTCCCGTTGAACCTCTCACATAGCCCATTGGACTGGGGGTGGTAGGCGGAATTAACTATTGGCTTAATGCCACATACCTTCCACATATGTTGGGTAACTTCGGCCGTAAATTGGGTACCTCGGTCCGAGATTATCTCTTGGGGAAACCCTACCCGGGAAAATACTTTCATTAATGCTTCCGCTACGGTCTCCGCATGGATATTAGTGAGGGCCACAGCTTCGGGATACCTGGTGGCGTAATCCACTACAGTTAAAATGTATCTTTTGCCAGAGGGACTGGGTTTTGGCAGGGGCCCTACGATATCCACAGCTACTCTGCTGAAGGGTTCTGCGATAATGGGTAGGGGACATAGCTTGGCCTTGTGGCGATCCCCTCGTTTACCTACTCGCTGGCAGACGTCGCAAGAGGTGCAATACTCGCGCACATCCTGAGAGATCCCGGGCCAGAAAAAGGCATGTGTTAAGCGGTACCGGGTACGGGTCATCCCTAGGTGTCCTGACAAGGGGATATCATGAGCAATTCTAAGCAGCTCCTGCCTATACTTTTGCGGTACCACTAGCTGCTTGTTAGTCAGGATGACAGACCCCCCCACATCTTTTGTCGTGACACGGTATAACAACTCTTTCTACCAGATGTACCGCTCCCCCTCTAGCCCGGCTTGGTCTGTTTGTGCCCGGTCCCTATATACTTGGAGGGTGGGATCGGTCTGGACTTCGGTTGCAAAGGTAGTCGGGGTATCCCAGGGCAGGGGGGTCGGTTGGGGAACCTGGTCTCTTACCTGAGCCTCAGAGTGTATCGGTGTAGCCGTGGTGCGAGCCTGTTGCCGGGTGGTTACGGGGTGTGCCTCCTGGTGGGGAGCCTGGGGAATAAAAGCGGAAGTCATTTGGCCTAAGTCATTCCCCAGCACAACATCTGCAGGTAAATTCTGCATAAGCCCCACTTCCACAGTGCCCTCTCCCACACCCCAATCCAAGTGTACTTTGGCAGTAGGTAGCCGGTATACTGCTCCCCCGGCCACCCGTACTGCCACCGAACCGCCAGTGTGGGTTGCGCCTGGTACCAAATGTGGTGCAACCAAAGTTAAAGTGGCTCCCGAATCCCGGAGCCCTTGTACCTCCTTCCCCTCTAGGGTTACTAGCTGCCGATGATGTTGTCGGTTTTCGGTGGCTCGGACCGACATTACTTCGTGGAGCACCCCTAGAGGCTCCTCGATTTGAGCGCTCAGCAATTCTTGGGTGATGGGTGCTACCTGGTAATGGTGCGCAGCAGCCCTTGGTGCCAAATTTTGTCGCACCTGATTTCAAGCTTGCCGGCTCCGGTTTTGGGTGCACTCCCGAGAAATGTGTCCCCACTGCTTGCAGGTGTGACACTGAATGTTAGCCCGGCCGTTGTATCGGGAGGGGGGTGGTGGAGTATTCAGTGTTGGCCTGTGCAGGGGTACGGTGGGGCCGGTAGGAGTAAAATTATTGGGTGGCCCTGTAATCCGAGGGAGAGTCTTATTCTGTGATCCGTGATGCCTCCTGGCATCAAAATGCTGATCCGCCAATCTAGCGGCTTCGGGTAGGGTGAGTGGTTTACGGTCTCTCACCCATTCTTGTGCTTCTGGGGACAAACCATTAAAAAACTGTTCCAGTAGCATAAGCTGTCGCAACTCCTCCATAGTAGTAGCGTTGCTGGCCTGTATCCATCCTTGCGATGCTTGATACAGCTTGTGCGCCCACTCTGCGTGAGAATCTTTCTCAGGTTTGCGCAAGCCTCTGAACTTGCGCCGGTATGCCTCTGGGGTAATAGCATACCTCTCCAAGATCGCCCTCTTTACTTTAGGGTAATCTTTGCTGTCCTCTCGAGGTACAGCACGGTAGGCTTCAGCTGCCCTACCCGATAATTTGCCTGCCAGCAGCGGCACCCATACTGCGGGTTCCAAATCGTGCAAATCGCACAGCCGCTCAAAATCCTGTAAGTACCCATCGATTTCGTCCTTTTCTTCACAAAACGCTTTAAATGCGTGATGTGGGACTTTGGGCTTTACCTGTCCATAGGTGGAGGCAGTAACAGACTCTGCCCTAGACGGTGTCTCAGGGGTGCGGGTCGCCATCAGATAATCCTGTACATCTGATACCATCACGGTCAATATTTCCAACGGTACTGGTTGCGGCAGAAACTCCAACCTGGTTCGTAGCTCTTTCTGGAATGGGGTCTCTTCCCTGGCTGGTGGGGGTGTAGCGCTGCGGGCTCTGTCTCCCTCCATCAGTTCAGCGATCAGCACAGCCTTAGATTTGTTGCTGGCTATCTTGCCCCTGGCTTCCAGTAGCTCTTTCAAAGTCTGTCGTTTCAGTATGGTATAGTCAATCTCCATACGAATTGCCCTTGCTTTCCTTGTTCGGTAGTTCCAGTTTACACGAACGCTGCTTTTCGGCTGTAAGGTTCGGATCCCGTCGCTTGCCACCAATTGTAACGGAATGCAGTATAATAATTCCCGATATCCGTTGGTATCCTCAGGAAATCCACAGTCAGAGTAGAAAGCAAGGCAATATTCCCAATCCTCCCAATAACCGGACGAAACACAGTTTGGGAGTCAACTAACTCGGTTTATTCACAAGCAGCATATTTATACAGTTCCCCATGCAAGGGGTTTCCACACAGATAATCCAGGGGATTTTCCCCAACATGCATTGTGACTTTCCCAACAGGCATTGCTGCACGAGAAGGATACTCCCACTAAAATGGACGATTAAGTGGATTATCCCCTCGTGCAGCAAAACCGACAATTGACTTTAAAATACATAATTCACACAATATTCGGTACTTTGGAATAACCGAACGTTCGGTAGATAGCTGGGGTCGGAGCGCACACTTTGTGAGAATACCGCTCTGATCCCAGCTGAATTGACCGAACGCCGCACCTAATACATTTAAATATGGAAGTTGGTCTAAAAGTACCGAATAAGTACGGGACACATAATGTACCGAACGCGGAACTCCCGAATGCTCTGGAAGTCCAGCGGTGCTCGGATCATTGAGTAGCCGTTTTCAGTTCCAGGCCCTCGACGACCGAACACCGCTGCAGAGACAAAGGATCCAAGATGGCCGACCGCCGCATGGTCGGTAGTTGATTGACGGCCACCTAGGAGAGCCCTTAATTACCGATTGCAACAATGTTGCAATCGGTTAATTGGTACCACACGACTTGGGAATGTGTGGTCGACCTGGGGAGCCCGTATTCGTACGGCGAACGGCAAGGATAGCCGTGTTTCGTCGTACGAATGCTTGTATGCTGGCAGCGTACGGCTGTCAGCATGCGAACGGCCATAGCACAATACATATACATTTAATGGAACACATCATACATTCAGCCTACGGACAACCTATACTGCATATAGCTCAGAAGTGGCTAGGTTTGCCACATATTCTATGCATTCAAGAGACGCATTTTGTGCGGGACCGCACGCCAGAATTTGCACTCAGGGACTACCCAACTCAATTCCACTCATCCCATTCATCCAAAACCAGAGGGGTATCCATACTTATACATCATTCTCTTACATTCGAACTCTTACAAATTAAAATAGACAAGCGGGGACGATACATCATCCTACACTGCACCATTAACAATACAACATACACACTTGTTACAATTTATGGCACGAACAAGAATCAACGTAACTTCCTTCACCATGTGCTCTCCAAGATACCGTCACCACAATTGCCCTACTTGATTATGTGTGGAGACCTAAACCATATATTACATCCACAACTAGACACGACGGTATCTCCACAAACACGTAGGCACACATCTCTCACATCCGCATGCAAAGCGCTCACAAAATTACTCATGGAATATGATATATATGACGCTTGGAGAACTGCGCACCCCAATGACCGCGAATATACCTACTTTTCCCCCATGCACAAGACATATTCGAGAATAGACCATGCACTTGTGGCCCGAACACTCCAATGCTCCATAGGAGATATAATCTGGACGGACCACGCCCCAATAGACATAACATTGATGGACACCTTCTTACACAGAGGAAAAACCCCATGGCGCCTCCCTGACTACTTACTAAACAACCAAGACTTTAAAACGACGTTACAGTCAGAACTCCTTGCATACTTCAATACGAATGACACTTCAGACATTTCACCTGTGACAGTATGGCAAGCACATAAAGCGGTCCTCAGAGGCCTGGCTATAAGTAAAGCAGCGTACATCAAACGGTCAGCGCGTCACGAATATAATGCACTCCTGAAAACATTAAGAGACCAAACAAATGAACAATTGCTTAACCCAACGGAGACGGGACAAAATTCCATAACACATACTACCAAGAAACTCAACGACTATTTACTAACCAAAACAACATCCACACTACAGAGACTACGCACCCACACATATTGTCAGGGTAATAAAGCGAGCAAAGCCTTAGCTTCTCTCTTGAGGCACAAACAAAGCCAATCTAAAATCCCATACCTTAACCTACTAGAGGGCACAAAAGTCTTCGACCCGCAAGACATTAATAACACTATGGCGATGTATTATACGTCGCTGTACAACCTTAAAAATGACTCTACTACGCATCAGCCGACGGTTCAGGAAATTCAATCATTCCTGAAACAATCCACTCTTCCCACGCTGGACACGAATCAGCGAAACGCCTTGCAGGCCGAGATTACACTAGCAGAACTTACAGAAGCCATCAGGGCTCTCCCGTCGGGGAAATCACCAGGCCCTGACGGGTTTACAAATACTTATTATAAAACATACTCCGACATTTTAGGCCCGTACCTACTCAAGACGTTAAATCAAATCATAGACACAAGTACTATGCCACCAGATATGCTCCTGGCCCATATTGCAACCATACCAAAACCAGGCAAGCCCCCAACTATACCACAGAACATGAGACCATATCCCTGTTAAACACGGACACGAAAATTCTGGCTAAGATATATGCAAACCGAGTATCACAAATGCTCCCTGCTCTAATACATGAGGATCAAGTGGGGTTTGTCAGGGGCAGGCAAGGAGCGGACGGCACGAGAAAATTACTTAATCTCTTGCACGTCGCGAAAAAGGGGAGGAAGCCCAGTGCATTTCTGTCACTGGATGCTGAAAAAGCATTCGACAGATTGCACTGGGGTTTTCTAGCTGCTGTCCTTGAGAAATTTCACTTCCCTCCGAGGTTCATATCTCTAATAGCAACACTATACTCTGCTCCGTGCGCCAAAGTAGCAAACAGCGGGTTTCAGTCTATGCAATTCCCAATAACGAATGGAACTAGACAAGGCTGCCCTCTATCCCCTCTCCTTTATGTTTTGGCCCTCGAGCCTTTAGCGCAACTAATAAGGAACGACCCACATATACAAGGAATTAAAGTTGGGAAAACTGAACACAAGATCACAATGTTCGCGGACGACATTATGCTAACGTTCACAAATCCACACGAGTCACTGCTACATGTCACATCCCACCTAACAGCATATAGCGCCTGCTCATATTATAAATTGAACATAACCAAAACAAAAGTAATGCATCTATATTTGCCACCTAAAACACTAGGCACCTTTAAAAACACATATGCCTACCAGTGGGACAATAATAGCCTCACGTTTCTGGGCATAGACTTTCCAACCGATCCCAAACTCCTATTCCAAGCCAATTATGTAGTGATAGCCAAAGAAATAGCACAAAGATTATCTACCTGGAAGGGGAAGTATGTGTCATGGTTAGGCCGCATAGCAGCAATAAAAATGATCCTTCTCCCCAAATTACAATATTTATTCCGTACCCTGCCCATCGCACTTCCATCCCCTTATTTGAAAGCTATACAAAAAACTTTCAGCGACTATATCTGGAACTATAAACGACCCAGGGTGGCTGCCGAAATTCTACATAGGCCGTTTAGAGAGGGTGGGCTAGGAGTACCCAACATAACTAAGTACTACATGGCGTCGCAACTGAGCCCGTTAATCTCAGCACATCACCTGGACACCCAACCAACATGGCTCAGCATCGAAGCTCCGTTCACAGACGGTCATACACTCGCAGAACTTGCATGGCTCCCGCACCATCTCAGACCCACATATGACCACATACTACCTACTACATCCCTCACTCTCTCTATGTGGGATACATTCCAAAAGCAAACCAAAGAAAAAATCTCCATAACACCAATGACCCCCTTGACTGCACTTGCCCCTCTACTTCCCACCTTCTCCGTGGCCCACTGGACCGCATGTGGGATATCCCAAATCCGACAATTATTAAATGGCCAAAATATATACCCATTCCAGTACCTCCAAACTACATTTGGTCTGTCCAACACAGCCTTCCTATCTTATCTCCAAATAAGATCTTGGCTCAAGGAGCAAAAACCCACAATGGCGGCTGAAATAGATAAAACAACGAGCTCCCATATAACGCCAATTATAGAACTTTGCACTCAAAAGCAAAATCCAAATAAAATAAAATTGCTCTCCTCATTATACTCCCTCCTAACACGACAACACCATACAGGGAAACCCTCCTTTGTCAGGGCATGGGAATCGGACTTCCAAGAGACATTAGACCACACACAATGGTCAAAAATTTTCCTTGCAAATAAAACACTCACCCTGTGCGCCGCACATATAGAACTAACCAGAAAAGTTCTATACCGGTGGTACATGGTGCCCACACGGCTACAGCATATAGATCCCGACAGATCAAGTTTATGCTGGAGATGTAAAGCTGCACCGGGAACTATGTACCACATATGGTGGACATGTCACAAGGTAACACAATTCTGGGATGAAGTGAGGCAATTAATACAAGACTCAACCGGGATAAGATTACCACTTGACCCGAAGACTTACTTACTGCAACTTTTCCCCGACGATATAACGAAAACCACAAAATATCTTTCTTATCACATCATAATTGCAGCTCTCTCCATAATTAGCAAAACCTGGCTATCTGAAAAATCCCCAAACATTAACCTATGTATACAGACACTACAGTCCACCAAGTCATACGAAACCATGGCCAGACTGACTAGGCCCCCTAGACCTTTCTGGAGGGAAGCTTGGAGAATGTGGGAATCAAGGCAACCAAACAGAGGGATGGAAAACGTCTCCCAAAGCACACACACCTCCCCGAGAAACTAAAATATCTCTACTAGAGAACATGCCTCAGACAGCATGTATCTCCAATCTCTAACCAAACAAATCTATCCGGGCACACATTATTTCAAAATCACGGCGCATTAAGACGAGGAAACTACCTCCCACCCCCTATCCCAACCACCCTGAGTTACCTTTTTCCCCCCTCCCCCAGTTTATATATGTGTTTAAGCTCATATCTAGCAAAACAAGACGACCTGAGAGATGAAGTATGCTATCACTTGAAGCACCAAAGGGTGCGTCACAGCTGACATATTGGAGCTTATCAAGTGGTAGACAAAATTTAACAGACAGGACAATCCAGAGATGTATTTCACTTAAAGCATCCATATGCAGAGATTACAACGCTTTATGTTATCTAATGTTATGGCATATCACCAATGTATTGTACAATGAAAGTGTGTAACCTCTTCAATAATGTATATACTGTATGCTTGTTCTAACCACCACTTCTTCTCTTCTGTAACCAACATGCTTATGCTTATGCTTAATTCTTTGAGATATAAAATCAATAAAAGAAAATTAAATAAAAAAAAAAAACATATCTCCCCACTGTCCCAGGTTTGGTGGAACTCTCCTTAATTAAAGGTCTCGTAATGTCATTCCCAATCAGCATAACATAAAGCACATCATTAGACTGTGTGTGCAGCACAGAGTCAACTGTCGTGAGTGAAGTCGGCCACAGAAACTGTCAGTCGACTTGATTTGGGTGCATGCCACGCTGGCAAGCCCGTTGTACCTGGCAGACTCACCAATCAGCTCTACCTCTGTTGGCCAGCCCACCCCTTCTTGCCAGATCCATATTTCTTATTGTTGGGAGACATTGCTAAAATCAAAAATACTCCAGCCCTGGTTAGTGTCCACTCGTGCCTTTCTAACTAGGAGTTTGGAGAAGGGGATAGAGTGATAGGATACGAGCCCCACAATGGTAGAGGCCTGTAATTATAGATTGAATAAAACATACTAAATTATGCTGGACCAGATGGGAAGAGCTTCTGATCTCCCCATCTATGCCATATCTATGCATCCGGGCCCCAGACTGCCTTGACTGATATGGCTAAGTGGTCAGTCAGCGCTACTGAGATTTTATGTAGAGAGACCGGGTATTGGAACTTTTCTGCTTGACTAGAAATTATAAAAATGCATTCCATTAAAGGAACACTAGAGGGTCAGGAAAACAAACATGTATTCCTGACCCTATAGTGTAACCGCTGGCGGTTCCCTTATTTACCACTATAATGTCTTAAAGCATAGAACTTAGTAGGGCTAACCATACAGATATCTTAGCTCAGGTGCTTCCTGCTTGTTAACATAATCCCAATGCGGTTTTAAAACGACAGCTAGGGTTGATGTTATGATAATGCTGCAGATTGTACAAGGAGACACCATGACCAATTTTATAACATGACAGGAGGCTTCCTATTTTGCATTAACTCTCTTTACTAAACTCCACAGCAGTAAAGAAAAAAACGTAAAGTAACAAGTAAATCATTGAGCAGCACAGTATATAAGGGTCCTGCTGTCTGCATAACTTCCTCTTTCTTTACTGCTCCACCGCAGACAGGTCAGAATATTTGCTCCTCTGGAGCTTTTGCACTTATTATCATTTTTTGTCCTATTTATCTGTTTAATTTTATCTTAATTTCTCTAACTGTGCTATTTACATTAGCCTTTTACTTTATGTAGTGGGCTGTGGGACTAGGGGCTCTCTGTGGCCTTTCTGCCCTCTTCTCTGCCCCTTTACACCTTCTGGGACCCTTCCCTGGCTTTACCCCGGTCCCCCCAGGTCCCCCCAGGTCCCCCCACCACCCCCCCTACCTGGAGTACCCTCCTGGGCTCCCTCCTTGCGGCCGGTTCCATTCGCGACCGGTTCCGCGCCGGCCGGCCTAATAAATTTAGTCCCCGGCTTTGCGGCCTACCTCGCGGCCGCCATTTTGGATCGCGAATCTCGCGAGATTTTCGCGGCCATCTTAGTTTTGCCTCGTGCATCTCATCAGAGACTCAGTGTGCCTGTGCTAACCTGCTGTTGCCCCTGCACTGCTGTTCTTCATCCCCCTTTTGTGTTTTACACCCTTGGGACTGAAGGATTACCTGCACAAGCACCACTATCTGTCATCCACTTGCTACAGCCTGTCTCATCATCTTCTATCAAGATATACTGTGGCTGGGTCAGTCAGGTCAGTGCTGCTGCCTGTTTATTATTACTGTGACCTGCACTTAAGGGTTCCAACCCTGTGCAGCCGGGGTGAGCCCCCATTACTAATACGCTGCTTACTGGGAGACTAGCTGTTGCAGTTCTCTCTAACTGGGTGAGCCCCAGTTTATAAGGTCACTATCATACCCTGCTGGGGTTATTCTGGGCTTGTTCCCACCATCATCCTAAATCTGACCCTACGCCTACTACTATTATTATTAAGACCTGGGTGCCCGTTTATTGCTGTGCCTTCAGTGACATACTTGCCTACCCTTAACATGGAAGAATCCCAGAACCTCCCTGTGGACTTCCAGGTCATGATTAACGCAGCTGTCACTGCCTCTGTGGAGAAGGCACTCTCCAAGACCCGAGCCGCGGCTCCTGACGTACCAAAACGCAGACGTCCCCGCCACGAATCGGAATCTGAATTTTCCGACCACCAGTCAATTTTCCGACCACCAAAACCGACTAAGGGTAAGGCACCTGCCAAACGCAAGCCCTCAAAATTGCACACCCCGGCCCCGCGTCAGGAATACTCTTCGGATGAAGAGCAGGACCCTGCCCAGTCCATGTCGGTCCTGGATGAGTGGCAAGCCGATGCTTCTGACTCGGACTACGACGCATGGGGCTCGGATGAGAAGTCTGTCTTTCATGCGAAAGACCCTCCTGGGTGCTGCCCAGTCTGGAGGTATCAAGGACACTGCGGACGCAGAACCTCGTGACTCAGACACTATATTGGACCCCTCGGGTCAAGCAATGTTCGACCCCCGTAACGGCACCCCAGATCGGGTGATTGGTCGCCTCCAGAACACCTTGCCAGGTTCATGCACCTGTGGCTCCGCAAACCCCTTGAGAAAGAGGTCCGCAGCCGACTCAGGTCTGAATGCCCACGCCCTTCCCTGCCGGATAAAGTCGCTCAGACCCCGGAATTCGATAAGGTCATGTCGACCTTCATGAAGCACAGTGGTAGAGACCCCCGACGTGGGTTAGAGAAAGGCCTATGGGGCGCCCAAGATAACCTGCTGGATTCCTTAGGCCCCCTGGCACGCATTATGTATCTGGCGGATGACGCCTACACAAAAGCCGACTCCTTCTCCTCCGAGGACATCAGGGAATGGGCACATGATGTTCGTGAATGGGCACAACGGTGTTTTTGTTTCATCGGAAACACCAATGTTACGCTCTCTTCGGAGAGGCGAAAAGCAGCGTTGTACCGTATTAACGGCAAACTGGCAGACCTTGGCACAAAGGAGATTGGGCCCCAGGCACAAGGGAAACTTTTCGGTGAACCGTTCCTCAAGGAACTCAATAAACACGTAAACGTGTTCACCTCCCTCAATAAGGCGCAGTCATCAATGCGCAAAGTTTTCCGAGGCAACCCTGCCAGAGGTGTTTTTGGAAGGGCTGGCCGGCAACGGGGCCGTGCCGCCAGCCGATTTTGTCCTTCAGGCCCCCGCACCCAGCCAACACCATTTTACCCGACAAGGGACTACCGGCAACAACCCTTCTCAAGAGGCTCAGATAGAGGTCGCGGACCCCGCGGACGCGGACGTTCCCGCTTTGCCGCAGGTAAGAACCCATATTCCTCCACTGTTACCATGTACCCGCACTGCGGGCCGTATTTCCCTTTCTTTCCAGAATTGGGCCGCCCTTTGCTCAGACACATGGATTCTACAAACTGTACAGGGTTATATCATAGACCTAGCGGGGACCCCCTTTCAGGTTCAGCCCCCTCGCCCCATCCACATGTCAACCTCTGACCACAACCTTGTCAACGCGGAGCTACGCGAGCTCCGAGACAAAGGGGCTATCCAGCCGGCCCACGACAGGGGTGGTTTCTTCAGCAACATCTTCCTGGTTCGGAAAAAGTCAGGAGAATACCGCCCCGTCATCAATCTACGCGCCCTCAACGCTTATGTGGTCTACCGCCACTTCAAGATGGAAGGCATCCACCTCCTACGAGACCTCCTTCAAAGTCACGACTGGTTCACCAGGCTCGATCTAAAAGACGCCTACCTGTCAGTCCCGGTGCACCCGGACTGTCGAGCACTCCTACGTTTCCTCTGGCACGGACGCCCTTGGCAGTTCACTTGCCTCCCTTTCGGGCTCAGCTCAGCCCCATGGTGCTTCACCAAACTCCTAAAGCCAGTGGTGGTCCAGGGGCGTGAGATGCATCATCTACTTAGACGACCTTCTCCTCTTCTGCTCCGACGAACACAGGCTACGCCAACACACTCGCCTGTCAGTCTCCCTCCTGGAATCGTTGGGTTTCGTGGTAAACCAACAGAAGTCGGAGCTGATCCCTGCCCAAACTATACAATTCCTCGGCTTCGAGATCGACTCGATGACTTGCACTCTGAGACTACCAGCCTCAAAGATCACAGCCATTCGCAAGGAGATTCGCAGGGTTCTCCGACTCCATTCCGCTACGCAACCTGGCCAGGATCGTAGGACTCCTATCCGCCTCCATCCAGGCCATATTTCCGGGTCCCCTCCACTACAGGGCCATGCAACGTCTCAAGACCAAGTACCTACGCCACAGGCCTACTTACGACCAACCCGTCCCGGTGACGACGGAGGTTCGCGAGGAACTATCATGGTGGCTGGACAGCATGCAAGCCTGGAACGGCAAGGCTATATTCGGAGACACCCCAGACTTCGTATTGGAATCAGACGCCAGTCTGTGGGGATGGGGTGCCACCAACGGAACCATCTCCACGGGAGGAACATGGACGGCGCAAGAGCTCTCCATGCACATCAACTGCATCGAGCTCTTGGCAGGATCATTCGCGATCCGCAGCTTAGCCCGGGAATGCACCAACTGTTGCATCCTCCTACGCATGGACAACGTGTCCGCAGTCCAGTACATCAACCGCCTGGGAGGCACTCGCTCACGCCTGCTGTCGGATATCACGAGGGACATCTTCGACTACTGCCTTCCTCGCAACATCACTCTACAGGCGGAATACTTACCGGGAGAGATCAATCTCACAGCCGACTGGTTCTCTCGCCAC
Organism: Pelobates fuscus; assembly: GCF_036172605.1. Classification (NCBI taxonomy): domain Eukaryota; kingdom Metazoa; phylum Chordata; class Amphibia; order Anura; family Pelobatidae; genus Pelobates; species Pelobates fuscus. The sequence goes on from NC_086318.1 coordinate 439,736,704, forward strand.
TGGAGAGACGTCAGTGACTGGAAGCTAAACACGAGAATTTTCAGGGCCCTGGCAGCCCGGAGGGGTCCATTTCACCTGGATCTGTTCGCTTCTCGCAACAATCACCAGACTCCGGAAATTTTCAGCTGGCTCCCGGACCCGGAGAGCAAGGTGACGGACGCCTTTCTCCAACAATGGCCGACGACAGGAGCCTACGCCTTTCCCCCATTCTCCATGATTGCGAGAGATGGGGTGCCACCAACGGAACCATCTCCACGGGAGGAACATGGACGGCGCAAGAGCTCTCCATGCACATCAACTGCATCGAGCTCTTGGCAGGATCATTCGCGATCCGCAGCTTAGCCCGGGAATGCACCAACTGTTGCATCCTCCTACGCATGGACAACGTGTCCGCAGTCCAGTACATCAACCGCCTGGGAGGCACTCGCTCACGCCTGCTGTCGGATATCACGAGGGACATCTTCGACTACTGCCTTCCTCGCAACATCACTCTACAGGCGGAATACTTACCGGGAGAGATCAATCTCACAGCCGACTGGTTCTCTCGCCACTGGAGAGACGTCAGTGACTGGAAGCTAAACACGAGAATTTTCAGGGCCCTGGCAGCCCGGAGGGGTCCATTTCACCTGGATCTGTTCGCTTCTCGCAACAATCACCAGACTCCGGAAATTTTCAGCTGGCTCCCGGACCCGGAGAGCAAGGTGACGGACGCCTTTCTCCAACAATGGCCGACGACAGGAGCCTACGCCTTTCCCCCATTCTCCAGATGCGGACGCAACGGATCAAACTAGTTGTCATAACACCCTTGTGGCAGAGCCAACCATGGTTCCCGGACCTCCTGGCCTCCTCCTACAGGGACCCTCTCCTCTTACCATCCTTCCCAGACCTTCTCACGGATCCCAAAGGGTATCTCCACCCTCTACTCCTGGAAGACCGGCTACCCCTGGTGGCTTGGTCTCTTTCCGGGGTTCCTGGCGAGTCAGCGGACTATCGCAGGCGGCTAGGGACCTCTTATGGGACTCATGGGCCCCGGGAACTAGACGCTGTTACCTTTCGGCTTGGGCCTCCTGGTCTACTTGGTGCATGGAACGGGACTCCGATCCATTTACAGCACCTATTCCCATGATTCTTAATTTTCTCTCCTCCTTGTTCTTAGCTGGCCGCTCCTACCGTTCGGTCAACGTCGTTCGTTCCGCGATTTCGGCGGCTCACACCCCCGTCGGGGATCTCCCGGTCGGCAAAGACCCTCTGGTCTGCCGTCTACTCCGCGGTATGCGGCTCCGCCACCCCCCGGCCCCCAAATACCCTCACCTATGGGATGTGGGTCTAGTCCTTCGTTTTCTTAGGGATTGGCTTCCGAATGACCGCCTCTCCCTCCGCCAACTATCCGCTAAGTTCGCTTTTCTCCTTTGCCTAGTGTCCTTTCGACGGGTTTCCGATGTTCGGGCCTTCGATGTTGACGCCTTTGAGGTGGCCCCTGAAGGGGTCACTTTCCGCATTTCTCGTCGCACTAAGTCGGGATCGACTTCGGTTTTTTACCCCTTCTTCTCCAACGACCCGCAGCTCTGCGTCGTGTCCACCCTCCGCAGGTATGTTTCGGTCACCTCCTCACTCCGCCCCTCTACGTCGGGTCAACTCCTAGTCTCCTACGTACGCCCTCATGCACCAGTCTCGGTCACCACGCTGGCCCGATGGATCCTTTCCCTTGCAGGTATAGACCCCATTTTCTGCGCCCACTCCGTCCGCGGAGCGGCGGCATCATCAGCCTTCATGGCAGGGGCGTCCCTTTCGGATATTCTCCGAACAGCGGACTGGTCTCGGGAATCCACCTTCCGTACATTTTATTTTCGCACTCCCCCTTCTGCTGGGATGTCTCTTCTTCAGCGTTAAAATTGCAAAATAGGAAGCCTCCTGTCATGTTATAAAATTTAAGATTATGCTAGCTTTAGTGTACTAATAATCTTAATTTTAATAAGGACAGGAGGCGAGTATTTTCCCTCCCTTCTGTTCCCTACCCTGACTCTTCGGGGGAGTGGATCTGAAGGTGACGGATATTGGGATTTATTTAGTGATTACTCTACCAACTAGACACATTCGGTATCTTTCCACCTCCATGCCCGTACGGCCATCTAGACAGACACTCTAGTCGTACAACATACTTACATCTCACACCCTTTTTTACTCTATAATCAGTTTACAATCAGTCTGTATTGAGTTAATTTACTCCATTCTGTCAAAGCACACAGGCGTGAACAGTTACGGTTCAGTACCTAACCGATTTTATACTCTCCTTTCAGTGTAACCCTCTTCAGGACCTCCACTGATCGCTGGTTGATTAACCTCACGACTCCGTAAGATGGGATGACGACTTCGTTTTGGTCTTATCTCCTACCTCGTTACCAGGAGTCTACTCAAGTTCCGCTCTCCAGAGACCACAGTTACAGTTTCGTTGAGTTTCTGGACGTTCGAGCATCTATCTGGACTTGGATGTCGCTTCAAGAAAGAGGAAGTTATGCAGACAGCAGGACCCTTATATACTGTGCTGCTCAATGATTTACTTGTTACTTTACGTTTTTTTCTTTACTGCTGTGGAGTTTAGTAAAGAGAGTTAATGCAAAATACTCGCCTCCTGTCCTTATTAAAATTAAGATTATTAGTACACTAAAGCTAGCATAATCTTAAATTTTCTAGCATCATTTTGCTTCCATCTTTGCATTTCTTTCTTACTGTATCAGATAATTCAAGTACAGTCTGTTTTCTCCAGAGTCTTGTACTGAAAGTCATACTATAGCTTGAAGCTTGTTTATGCATTATTGTTATTGTAATTCATCTGGGACAAAATGGCGTAAACATATTTTGCCCTGAGGTTATTGCTTAAAGAAACATCTATGAAAAACAATATGTTCCATTTTAACACCTTGTCAATTTGCAATATCTCTTAAAGACAAAGTACACAGTTTAAGAAATACAACATTTTATTCTAAAACTTGTAATGTTTGCATTTGCCCATAACAATAGTATTAAAAACACTATATGGCCCCCTAAATATAGTAAGATCTTACATTTATCTGATCTGCCTCCTTGGCTGACATCATCAGAAGTGTTCATCTGAGCCAATCACAATGTTTCTCCATAGAATTGGCTGAGACTGACAAGGAGGCAGATCAGGGGCGGAGCCAGCACAATTCAAACACAGCTCTGACCAATCAGCATTTCCTCATAGAGATACATTGAACCAATGCATCTCTATGAGGAAAGTTCACTGTCTGCATGTAGAGGGTGGAGACACTGAATGTCAGTCACACTGTGCAGCACTGCCCCAGGAAGCACCTTTAGCAGACATCTTAGACGTGGCCAGTGGAGGTATTACTAGGCTGTAATGTAAACACTGCATTTTCTCTGAAACAAACAGTGTTTACTGCAAAAAGCCAGAAGGGAATGATTCTACTCACCAGAACAAATACAATACGCTGTATATTATACAATAAGCTGTAGTTGTTCTGGTGACTATAGTGTCCTTTTAATAAATAAATAATTTTTAAAGATACTCCATTAATAAAATAGAAATCTCTGTCTATGAAGAGCTGTTATGGAATGAAGAAGTCCGACATACAGATACCTTCTACACAATATTTGTTTTACATACTTCGCAGATGCTAAAAAAGTAAAGCAATTCTAGACGATCATTCTAACAGCCGCTCCCTAACTATCACATAAAATAAAAACATACATTGGTTCTGGTTTTTGTGTTCTGCCCTCCTTTCAGATACTTTTCAGGATTTTTTGTCCCATCAAATAGAGCCATATCATGCTCAGTGAGATTCTGGCTGTCGCTAGTTAAATATACATCTGGTGTATTGAGGTAGCAGGACCTCCATTTTCTAAATAGTTAAAGTGGACCATAACAACTTCAGTCCAGGCTAAGACTGATAAGAACTTTAGTCCACAATAGTTTGTATAACAAGTCACCATTTTTAGAAATAGAAATTCAATATAACAAGCTGCGTATTGTGTTACAATGATAGTGTCTCTGTGTATTGTGTTACAGTGATAGTGTATCTGTGTATTGTGTTATAGTGATAGTGTATCTGTGTATTGTGTTATATTGATAGTGTATCTGTGTATTGTGTAACAGTGATAGGATATCTGTGTATTGTGTTACAGTGATAGTTTATCTGTCTATTGTGTTATAGTGATAGTGTATCTGTGTATTGTGTTATAGTGTATTGTGTTATAGTGATAGTGTATCTGTGTATTGTGTTACAGTGATAGTGCATCTGTGTATTGTGTTATATTGATAGTGTATCTGTGTATTGTGTAACAGTGATAGGATATCTGTGTATTGTGTTACAGTGATAGTGTATCTGTGTATTGTGCTACAGTGCTAGTGTATCTGTGTATTGTGTAACAGTGATAGGATATCTGTGTATTGTGTTACAGTGATAGTGTATCTGTGTATTGTGCTACAGTGCTAGTGTATCTGTGTATTGTGTAACAGTGATAGGATATCTGTGTATTGTGTTACAGTGATAGTGTCTCTGTGTATTGTGTTATAGTGATAGTGTATCTGTGTATTGTGTTACAGTTATAGGATATCTGTGTATTGTGTTACAATGATAGTGTATCTGTGTATTGTTTTACAATGATAGTGTCTCTGTGTATTGTGTTACAATGATAGGATATCTGTGTATTGTGTTACAGTGATAGTGTCTCTGTGTATTGTGTTACAGTGATAGTGTATCTGTGTATTGTCTTATAGTGACAGTGTCTCTGTGTATTGTGTTACAGTGATAGTGTATCTGTGTATTGTGTTACAGTGATAGTGTCTCTGTGTATTGTGTTACAATGATAGTGTATCTGTGTATTGTGTTACAGTGATAGTGTATATGTGTATTGTGTTACAATGATAGTGTATCTGTGTATTGTGTTACAATGATAGTGTATCTGTGTATTGTGTTACAGTTATAGGATATCTGTGTATTGTGTTACAGTGATAGTGTATCTGTGTATTGTGTTATAGTGATAGTGTATCTGTGTATTGTGTTACATTGCTAGTGTATCTGTGTATTGTGTTATAGTGATAGTGTATCTGTGTATTGTGTTACATTGCTAGTGTATCTGTGTATTGTGTTATAGTGATAGTGTATCTATGTATTGTGTTATAGTGATAGTGTATCTGTGTATTGTGTTACAGTTATAGGATATATGTGTATTGTGTTACAGTGATAGTGTATCTGTGTATTGTGTTATAGTGATAGTGTATCTGTGTATTGTGTTACATTGCTAGTGTATCTGTGTATTGTGTTATAGTGATAGTGTCCTGTGTATTGTGTTACAGTGATAGTGTCTCTGTGTATTGTGTTATAGTGATAGTGTCTCTGTGTATTGTGTTACAATGATAGGATATCTGTGTATTGTGTTACAGTGATAGTGTATCTGTGTATTGTGTTACAGTGATAGTGTCTCTGTGTATTGTGTTACAGTCATAGTGTCTCTGTGTATTGTGTTACAATGATAGTGTCTCTGTGTATTGTGTTAGTCATAGTGTCTCTGTGTATTGTGTTACAATGATAGTGTCTCTGTGTATTGTGTTACAGTGATAGTGTATCTGTGTATTGTGTTACAATGATAGTGTATCTGTGTATTGTGTTACAGTGATAGTGTATCTGTGTATTGTGTTACAGTGATAGTGTATCTGTGTATTGTGTTATAGTGATAGTGTCTCTGTGTATTGTGCTACAGTGCTAGTGTCTCTGTGTATTGTGTTACAGTGATAGGATATCTGTGTATTGTGTTACAGTGATAGTGTCTCTGTGTATTGTGCTACAGTGCTAGTGTCTCTGTGTATTGTGTTACAGTGATAGGATATCTGTGTATTGTGTTACAGTGATAGTGTCTCTGTGTATTGTGTTACAGTGATAGGATATCTGTGTATTGTGTTACAATGATAGTGTATCTGTGTATTGTGTTACAGTGATAGTGTATCTGTGTATTGTGTTACAGTGATAGTGTATCTGTGTATTGTGTTATAGTGATAGTGTATCTGTGTATTGTGCTACAGTGCTAGTGTCTCTGTGTATTGTGTTACAGTGATAGGATATATGTGTATTGTGTTACAGTGATAGTGTCTCTGTGTATTGTGTTACAGTGATAGTGTCTCTGTGTATTGTGTTACAATGATATGATATCTGTGTATTGTGTTACAATGATAGGATATCTGTGTATTGTGTTACAGTGATAGTGTATCTGTGTATTGTGTTATAGTGATAGTGTATTTGTGTATTGTGTTACAGTGCTAGTGTCTCTGTGTATTGTGTTACAGTGATAGTGTATCTGTGTATTGTGTTATAGTGATAGTGTATCTGTGTATTGTGTTACAGTGATAGTGTCTCTGTGTATTGTGTTATAGTGATAGTGTATCTGTGTATTGTGTTACAGTGATAGTGTATATGTGTATTGTGTTATATTGATAGTGTATCTGTGTATTGTGTAACAGTGATAGGATATCTGTGTATTGTGTTACAGTGATAGTGTATCTGTGTATTGTGTTATAGTGATAGTGTATCTGTGTATTGTGTTACAGTTATAGGATATCTGTGTGTTGTGTTACAGTGATAGTGTATCTGTGTATTGTGTTATAGTGATAGTGTATCTGTGTATTGTGTTACAGTTATAGGATATCTGTGTGTTGTGTTACAGTGATAGTGTATCTGTGTATTGTGTTATAGTGATAGTGTATCTGTGTATTGTGTTACTGTTATAGGATATCTGTGTATTGTGTTACAGTGATAGTGTATCTGTGTATTGTGTTATAGTGATAGTGTATCTGTGTATTGTGTTACATTGCTAGTGTATCTGTGTATTGTGTTATAGTGATAGTGTATCTGTGTATTGTGTTACAGTGATAGTGTATCTGTCTATTGTGTTATAGTGATAGTGTATCTGTGTATTGTGTTATAGTGTATTGTGTTATAGTAATAGTGTATCTGTGTATTGTGTTATAGTGATAGTGTATCTGTGTATTGTGTTACATTGCTAGTGTATCTGTGTATTGTGTTACATTGCTAGTGTATCTGTGTATTGTGTTATAGTGATAGTGTATCTGTGTATTGTGTTACAGTGATAGTGTATCTGTCTATTGTGTTATAGTGATAGTGTATATGTGTATTGTGTTATAGTGATAGTGTATCTGTGTATTGTGTTACATTGCTAGTGTATCTGTGTATTGTGTTACATTGCTAGTGTATCTGTGTATTGTGTTATAGTGATAGTGTATCTGTGAATTGTGTTACAGTGATAGTGTATCTGTCTATTGTGTTATAGTGATAGTGTATATGTGTATTGTGTTATAGTGATAGTGTATTGTGTTATAGTGATAGTGTATCTGTGTATTGTGTTATAGTGATAGTGTATCTGTGTATTGTGTTACATTGCTAGTGTATCTGTGTATTGTGTTACAGTGATAGTGTATCTGTGTATTGCGTTATAGTGATAGTGTATCTGTGTATTGTGTTACAGTGATAGTGTATCTGTGTATTGCGTTATAGTGATAGTGTATCTGTGTATTGTGTTACAGTGATAGTGTATCTGTGTATTGTGTTATAGTGATAGTGTATTATTGTGTTACAGTGATAGGATATCTGTGTATTGTGTTACAGTGATAGTGTATCTGTGTATTGTGTTACATTGATAGTGTATCTGTGTATTGTGTTATAGTGATAGTGTATCTGTGTATTGTGCTACAGTGATAGTGTATCTGTGTATTGTGTTACAGTGATAGTGTCTCTGTGTATTGTGTTATAGTGATAGTGTATCTGTGTATTGTGCTACAGTGATAGTGTATCTGTGTATTGTGTTACAGTGATAGTGTCTCTGTGTTTTGTGTTACAGTGATAGTGTCTCTGTGTATTGTGTTATAGTGATAGTGTATCTGTGTATTGTGTTACAGTGATAGTGTATCTGTGTATTGTATTACAGTGATAGTGTATCTGTGTGTGAATGGCAATTGAATTTTAAAATATTGTAACGTTCAGTAGAATGCGGTGAGAGATGTCCGATAGGTCCCTGTGCAGCCAGCCTGCCACACTCCGCCACCAGCATTTCACGGTCTGATTTAGACTATCGTTGCGGCAGAATGGATTACACGCTGTAACTCTGCGCAGTGTGCTTTATCGCCTTTGCTAGATTTACTGCCGCCATTAACTCACCTGCATTTGGTGTCAGTTCTGCACATGAGATTTGCTTGCAGCTTGGAGATGATAATGCAAATCACTCTGATAAAGATCACAAAGTTCACCTGTTAACAAACAAAACACATTTTATTTCAAGTGTTCGAGGACCGAGGGTTTAGTTATAACATCTTGTACCTCAAGAGCTAAAAAGAAAACACTTTTACAGATGATTTTCTCTCAGACACAACAAATTATCACAAATCGATACCATTTCTGTGAAAGTTAACATGTTTTCTAATCTATATATAAGTAACATTATAAATAAAAGCTGTGATTTAGGAATACGCTGTTAAGAAAATTACAAAAATGAACTTAGAGTTGGCAGGCGCCTTTTTGTTTCCTTAAGCGATGGCTTCGGTGAATCTTAGAAATTGCTGGATCAAAGGTTTATCACTACATAACGACAGCATTTTATAGGTGTGACGAAACCAATCTCGCCACATTGTATTGGAGGAGCCTGGTTGCCCGCCTGCTGCCTTTGGATTATGGACCGGCAGCTAAAGGGTTAATTTTACTGTGCAGAAGGATTTATTTCTCCCTTTCTGCACAGCAGTTCGGTAGATGTCACCTAAACAGCCGTTCACCAACCTCCCCAGAGCCGTGGGAAGCCGGCCGGCGTTGTTAATTGGCCACCCAGAAGCTGGAGTGTGCTGCCAATTTACCTCCCTGAAGCTGCGGTTAATTGCCTGTTAACTGTGTGGCCGCTGTTACACTTAGCGGCCGCTAGGTGGCGCTGTTCTGGAGCTCCCCGGGCAGCCAGCACTTTTCTGCCCGGCTTTCATGCACCAAAATCGGACACTTTTCCGTGCAGGCACCGCTGAACCTCCAGCCCCTGGTTCTCATTCGTATGAATTTGGTGAATGCAGGGAAATTCGGTAGTTTATGTTTTATGTGAACTGTAGTAACCCAGATAGCCTGCCATGGAGCCTGTTCGTATAATTAAAGACTTTAGCTCCATGGCAATTAAAATGTATTTGTGTGATCTGGGTGCCATTCACCTAATAATGTGCACCCAGACCTGAGCTATCTGGGGATATGTTACATGTCTGTGTTTTATGTATAAAATGTGTCTGTATGTATTTTAAAGTGATAGTCTGTTTCTGTGTCACCATGTGCATAATGGAGTCTGGCCTTTGTCTTAGGAGATAATTGAATTACTTCATTAATTATCTCCAGGGCAGGGAGGAGGAAACCAAGATGCATGGTGGGAAAGTATTGTGGCTGTGTGTACGAAAATGATACATGTCTGTCTGCTGTTTCAGTCTTCCATCTGGTCCCCTAGGGGAGTGTCCACCAGGTGGGAGACCTGCATAAATACAGGGGCAGGTAGCCCTGAATAAACAGACCACTGCTTGACCTTCAACACGGAGCCTTGTCTCGTTCTTGGGGGGATTCACTGTATGCTGTTGGAGATTGATTGCTAAGGAGTGTAAGCTGATGTCTGCTTTTCCTATTCATCTGCTAGCAGCTATTCGTGAGGTTCCAGCTTGGAGTGCTATCTAATTCCCTGGTATGCAGTTCGGGAGTTTGATGCATTCGCCTGTATCTAGTTCATGAGTTTTGATGTTCTGCAGTAGCTGTGCCTTTCTGAGAAAAGGGGATTATCGCCTAAACTGATTTTTCCCCTTTTATGCTGAAACGGTCCGTTACAATTGGTGGCAAGCGGCGGGATCGTTCCTACAGCCAGAAGGACAGCTACAGAACACCATTGCTTTGGATTTTTACAATTTGAGGGCAACGCATGTCCCAGTACAGCGACCCTAAAAGCAACAGCATGGAACCAGCAGTGGAGTACGATGAGGGTGACATGGATGACCGGGAGGCATTAAGGAAAGGCATCTGGTACCAGGCACTGGACATTGTGGAATACCAACGAGGTGAGAGACTTCCCAAGGAAGATCAGCGTTTGCAGGAGCGACTAGCCCTGCGGATGCCCTTCCTGGGAGAGCAGCCCAGGGAGGAATGGGTAAAAGAATTGGAGCTCCGGGTATGGCAGGAGACGTGGCTGGAGGATGCCTACCAGGCGCTTTGGTGGTATGTTGCACAGCACCTGCCCTGGACAGCCGAGCATGACAAGCCAGAGGGAGAGGAGTTTGATGGTCCTGGCTTGTTATGGGAGTCTTTCTCGGAGCCTGAATTTGGGAGCCCCACACAAGCCCGGTTCAGTGATCTCTTTGAGTGGAGGGAGAGCAGGTATGACTGGGACGACACTCATGAAATTGAGCAACACCTGGTCCACCTAGTAACCCGAGAGATGGAGCTGGAACAGGACTACCAAAATCTGTTCCACTCCAGTGAGAAGGCTCAACAGGGAAGCGCAGACCCAGATCCAGACCCCTTCAGCTGGGAAGATATTGTACAATTTTACTGGGAAGAACCCCAGGTGGCCAGTGGAGATGGGACCGAGGTCTCTCCACCGAGCCTGCAGGGAATTGGGAGCCCAGTCTCCATTCCCCAGCGGCAGTGTAAAGTGCAGGGAGAGGAGAGCAGTATCCTCCCTCCCCAGCGGCAGGCTGAGTTACAGGGGGCAGAGGTAGTTGTTCCTGCCCCCCAGCAGCAGAGTGATATGCCAGGAGGGCAATGTGAAGTGCAGGGAGAGGAGAGCAGCGTCCTCCCTCCCCAGCGGCAGGCTGAGTTACAGGGGGCAGAGGTAGTTGTTTCTGCCCCCCAGCAGCAGAGTGATATGCCAGGAGGGCAATGTGAAGTGCAGGGAGAGGAGAGCAGCGTCCTCCCTCCCCAGCGGCAGGCTGAGTTACAGGGGGCAGAGGTAGTTGTTCCTGCCCCCCAGCAGCAGAGTGATATGCCAGGAGGGCAATGTGAAGTGCAGGGAGAGGAGAGCAGTGGCCTCCCTCCCCAGCGGCAGGCTGAGTTACAGGGGGCAGAGGTAGTTGTTCCTGCCCCCCAGCAGCAGAGTGATATGCCAGGAGGGCAATGTGGAATACAGGGAGAGGAGAGCAGCGTCCTCCCTCCCCAGCGGCAGCGTGAGTTTTCGGGAATTGGGAGCCCAGTCTCCATTCTCCAGCGGCAGAGTATCCAGCAGGGAATAGAGAGCCCTGTCTCCTTTCCCCAGCGGCAGGACTCTGTATTGGGAGGAGAGACAGTCGGTCTCCCTCCGCAAAGACTAGGAATATGTATGGGAGAGGAGCTTGTTACCACCTCTCCCCAGCGGCGGATCATTAATGGGCAGAGTGTTCTATCGGGAGAGGAGCTTGTTACCCCCCCTCCCCAGCGGCAGCTTAATGTACCAGGGGGAGACTGTAAACCCCCCACCAGTGCAGATGGGACCGTGGTCTCTGCACTTACCACACAGGGGGTAGGGATGGTCGGTCCTACCCCCCCACGACAGAGCTATGCAACTAAGGGGGAGACAGCCCGTCTCCAGCAACCAGCCTCCAACCAGACTACTCCGGGGGTAGTGCTGGCACCAGGACAGAGTGCCGCTGGTCTCTGCCCACTCAGCAACCCACCAAGGCAGCTTACCGGTCCCCCACACAGCCGTGGTGAGGCACCTGGACATGGACAAGATTCTCCCTTACCCAGGTGTAGTAACCATTTATTGTGGGTGGGCTGTACTGTTTTTTCTGCTTTGTGGGTGGGTTGCTGGACTAACAAGGGCACTGACCGGCAGGAGGTCAGGTACCCTGTTAGTCTTTTTGGAAAGGGGGAGAGATGTGACGAAACCAATCTCGCCACATTGTATTGGAGGAGCCTGGTTGCCCGCCTGCTGCCTTTGGATTATGGACCGGCAGCTAAAGGGTTAATTTTACTGTGCAGAAGGATTTATTTCTCCCTTTCTGCACAGCAGTTCGGTAGATGTCACCTAAACAGCCGTTCACCAACCTCCCCAGAGCCGTGGGAAGCCGGCCGGCGTTGTTAATTGGCCACCCAGAAGCTGGAGTGTGCTGCCAATTTACCTCCCTGAAGCTGCGGTTAATTGCCTGTTAACTGTGTGGCCGCTGTTACACTTAGCGGCCGCTAGGTGGCGCTGTTCTGGAGCTCCCCGGGCAGCCAGCACTTTTCTGCCCGGCTTTCATGCACCAAAATCGGACACTTTTCCGTGCAGGCACCGCTGAACCTCCAGCCCCTGGTTCTCATTCGTATGAATTTGGTGAATGCAGGGAAATTCGGTAGTTTATGTTTTATGTGAACTGTAGTAACCCAGATAGCCTGCCATGGAGCCTGTTCGTATAATTAAAGACTTTAGCTCCATGGCAATTAAAATGTATTTGTGTGATCTGGGTGCCATTCACCTAATAATGTGCACCCAGACCTGAGCTATCTGGGGATATGTTACATGTCTGTGTTTTATGTATAAAATGTGTCTGTATGTATTTTAAAGTGATAGTCTGTTTCTGTGTCACCATGTGCATAATGGAGTCTGGCCTTTGTCTTAGGAGATAATTGAATTACTTCATTAATTATCTCCAGGGCAGGGAGGAGGAAACCAAGATGCATGGTGGGAAAGTATTGTGGCTGTGTGTACGAAAATGATACATGTCTGTCTGCTGTTTCAGTCTTCCATCTGGTCCCCTAGGGGAGTGTCCACCAGGTGGGAGACCTGCATAAATACAGGGGCAGGTAGCCCTGAATAAACAGACCACTGCTTGACCTTCAACACGGAGCCTTGTCTCGTTCTTGGGGGGATTCACTGTATGCTGTTGGAGATTGATTGCTAAGGAGTGTAAGCTGATGTCTGCTTTTCCTATTCATCTGCTAGCAGCTATTCGTGAGGTTCCAGCTTGGAGTGCTATCTAATTCCCTGGTATGCAGTTCGGGAGTTTGATGCATTCGCCTGTATCTAGTTCATGAGTTTTGATGTTCTGCAGTAGCTGTGCCTTTCTGAGAAAAGGGGATTATCGCCTAAACTGATTTTTCCCCTTTTATGCTGAAACGGTCCGTTACAATAGGTTCATTTAATTATCAGACGATCGCTTCCACCAAATCCACTCATTGAAGTTGTTATGGTGCTGAAATGTCCAGGCGCTCTCCATTTTGCAGTGGTTTAACTTTGAAGTTGGACCTCTGGACACCATTGCTCCCGGCTCCCTTCCTCTCGCTTTCTTCGCAGTGTGGATAGAGTTTTGCCCGGTGGCCGGTGATATCCTAAAAACATCCACTAATCCTCTCAGCATATCTCTGGCCACTTAGTGAGAGAATTAGTACATACCGTTTTTTTCACTTGGGGGCTGGCAATAGAGTAAGAATGGAGGAAAAGAGGAAGGAAGCTTGGGGCAGCCGTGCTGGGCACCAGAGAACCCACTTAAGGGGTAAACCATTACAAAACATGTTCAACCCTAAAGGTAAGAAGTTTCCTGTAATTCCCTCCTCCTTTACAACTTCAGTGATCTGCAGACAATAGGACAGTGTCCCTTTAATTATTACATTATTCATGTCCCTGTGCAGATTATCATGTGGCACATTTACCTCTCTGTACTCTGGATTTGTAACTGTTATGCCCATGACAGTGAGGTATGAGGTATGATATCAAGGATATATTCTCTAAAAGAACAACAAGGCCTGGAGGCAGGAGCTGGGGAGGTTGAAATGGTTATCTTCATTGGTTTCCTTTCAAATATATTTATTTAAATCGACAGCAGCTGACTCGGTCATTGGGTGAACTCAATCAAATCAGCTCGGCACAACAACCAGGTCTTCCTTAATCTCCTGTCAGCCAGTCCTACACTAGCTGTGCTGCCTATTCTGCCTAAACTAATGCGGAAAGGGGTTAACATCTATCACCGACACCCACCCACCCACTGACTGAGAGCACCGCTGCATAATGATGGGCTACAGCGGGTGTGACAGTGTGCGTGTGAGTCTGACAGTGTGTGAGTGTGGGTCTGACTGTGTGTGAGTCTGACAGTGTGTGAGTCTGACAGTGTGTGCGTGTAGGTCTGACAGTGTGTGAGTGTGGGTCTGACCAGGGACGTAGCCGTGAGGCAAACAAGGCATTTGCCTTGGGCGGCACTTTCCAGGGGGTGGCAAAAAAAGCCGCCCCCAAATGCCCAGGAAAATGTCTTGTTAGCCTTGCGGCTAACTGACAATCCAGGCGGGCAGCTACCTAAAAATCCATGCGGGCGGTGCTGGCGAGGGAGCACTGATTTGTGAGCTCTCAGCTCCCTCGCGTGCCACAGAGTGATGCCGGGAGCCGGAATATGACTTCATATTTCGGCTCCGGCATCACTCTGCGGCGCGCGAGGGAGCCGAACAGGAGGATCAGTGCTCCCTCGCCACCTGCAGTCACCAGCCGCCCCAGCAGCCCCACTGGACCCCAGGGAAAGGGAGAACCCCCCTCCCCCGCAGCATTCCCAAAGGTAAGGAGGCTGGGGGATTGAATTTAAAAAAAAAATGTTAGAGTGTTAATGTGTGTGTGTGTCTGTTAGTGAATGTGTGTCTGTTAGTGTGTGTGTGTGTGTCTGTTAGTGAGTGTGTGTGTCTGTTAGTGTGTATGTGTCTGTTAGTGAGTGTGTGAGTCTGTTAGTGAGTGTGTGTCTGTTAGTGAGTGTGTGTCTGTTAGTGAGTGTGTGTGTGTCTGTTAGTGAGTGTGTGTGTGTCTGTTAGTGAGTGTATGCGTGTCTGTTAGTGTGTGTGTCTGTTAGTGAGTGAGTGTGTGTGCCTGTTAGTGAGAGTGTATGCGTGTCTGTTAGTGAATGTATGTGTCTGTTAGCTAGTGTATGCGTGTCTGTCAGTAAATGTGTGTGTGTGTGTGTGTTTAGAAGGCGGGGAAGCGGGGGTGGCGCCTACATTTTGTCATGGCGAGGGCAGCACAAAACCAGTATCCACCACTGGGTCTGACAGTGTGTGAGTGTGAGTCTGACAGTGTGTGAGTGTGGGTCTGACAGTGTGTGAGTCTGACAGTGTGTGAGTGTGAGCCTGACAGTGTGTGGGTCACCGTCTGACAGTGTGTGCGTGTGGGTCTGACAGTGTGTGAATGTGGGTCTGACAGTGTGTGGGTGTGTGAGTGTGAGTCTAAGAGTATGTGAGTGTGGGTCTGAGCATAGGCATGCGCACGGGGTGTGCCGGGTGTGCCTGGGCACACCCTAATCCCCGCGCCACGCCTATGTATTGAGTCCTGCAGGAACAGCGTTCCTGCACTTTTATTTGAGCAGGAACGCTGTTCCTGCGGGCACTCAGTGCCCCCAAATGCCCCTTCCGGCCCCCATGTTCCCCCTGTCATGGCAGGGGATGGGGGGGGGGGCAAGAGGTGAAGGACACACCCCCCCAGTCGGGTGCCTGTGTCCATCTCAGACACGGCGAGAGAGCTGTGTGCTGTCTGCTCCCTCTCGCCGCGCGCTGTTTGCTGATGCTGGGAGCCGGAATATGACGTCATATTCCGGCTCCCAGCTACAGCAGACAGCCCGCGCGGTGAGAGGGAGCAGAGAGCACACAGCTCGCTCGCCGCGTCTGAGATGGACACAGGCACCCGACCCACTGGACCCCAGGGACAAGTCCACGCCAGCACTCCAGGTAGGGAGGCTGGGTGGACATTTTTTTAATAAAAAAAATATATATTTGTATGTGTGTGTGTGTCTGTGAATGTGTGTGTGTGTGTCTGTCTGAGTGTGTGTGTCTGTAAGTGTGTCTGTGAATGTATGTGTGTGTGTGTGTCTGTGAATGTGTGTCTGTAAGTGTGTCTGTGAATGTATGTGTGTGTGTCTGTAAGTGTGTCTGTGAATGTGTGTCTGTAAGTGTGTCTGTGATTGTATGTGTGTGTGTCTGTGAATGTGTGTCTGTGAATGTATGTGTGTGTGTCTGTGAATGTGTGTCTGTAAGTGTGTCTGTGAATGTATGTGTGTGTGTGTGTCTGTGAATGTATGTGTGTGTGTCTGTGAGTGTGTGTGTCTGTGAATGTATGTGTGTGTGTGTTTGTGTGTCTGTGAGTGTATGTGTGTCTGTAAGTGTGTGTCTGTGAGTGTATGTGTGTCTGTGAGTATGTGTGTGTCTGAGTGTATGGGTATGTGTGTGTGTGTCTGTGAGTGTGTGTGTCTGTGAGTGTGTGTGTCTGTGAGTGTGTGTCTGTGAGTGTATGTGTGTCTGTGCATGTATGTGTGTCTGTAAGTGTGTGTCTGTGAGTGTATGTGTGTCTGTAAGTGTGTGTCTGTGAGTATGTGTGTCTGAGTGTATGGGTATGTGTGTGTGTGTCTGTGAGTGTGTGTGTGTCTGTGAATGTATGTGTGTGTCTGAGTATGTGTGTGCATGCGTATATATATCTGTGTGTCAGTATATATATACACACACGCACGTGTATATTTTTTTTTGGGGGGGAGGGGTGGGAAAAGAGTTCCCACACTTTATTCCCCAGGACTTCTCTGGAGATGTCCGGATCTCCCTTGACGGCTCACGCAGAGTCGGCGCTATCTGAGTGCCGGCTCTGCTCTTAGCCTCCATGGGCTGGCGGGGAGATCAAAGATCTACCTCACCAACCCACAGCAACACGGAGGGAGGCAGGAGAGGACCCGGGGAGCTCTAGACAGCAGCTCTGCCAGGTTCCTCTCACGAGATCTGAGCATTGCCACGGCAACACTAAGATCTCACGAGAGTTAACTCTAGCTCCGCAGGCTAGAGTTCACTCTCCACTGGACCACCAGGGATGGCACATGGCAGCAAGGATCCCCCCTCCCTACATAAGGTAGGGAGGGGGGATATTTACTAATCTGCCCCCACCTCCACAATCCCTCCCAACATACAGCCCACACACACACACAGCACATAGACACATACAGCATGCTCACACACACAGTACACTAACCGCACCCTCACAAACACACACAGCACCTTTACAAACACACAACACCCTCACACACAGCACACTAACATCACCCTCACAAACACACACACACAAACAGCACCCTCACAAATACACAACACCCACACACATCACACAAACGGCACCATCACACAAACAGCACCCTCACACACACAGCACCCTCACACAGCACAGTAAAAGGACCCTAACAAACACACAAACACCCTCACACAGCACACTACCAGCACCCTCACACACAAACAGCACCCACACAAACACCCTCACCCACATAGCACACTACCAGCACCCTCACCCGCACATCCCACTAACACCACCCTCACACAGCATACTAGCAGCACACACACACATCAGTGTATGTGTGTGTGTGTGTATATATATATATATATATATATATATATATAGTAAAAATAGAAAAATTAAAATATAATAAATATATACACATGCGGCGTTTGTGCTTTAGGGTGCACACCCTAATGCAATAGGCTGCGCACGCCTATGGGTCTGAGAGTGTGTAAGTGTGGGTCTGAGAGTGTGTGGGTCTGAGAGTGTGTGAGTGTGGGTCTGACAGTGTGTGGGTGTGGGTCTGAGAGTGTGTGAGTCTGAGAATATGTGAGTCTGAGAGTGTGTGAGTTTGAGAATATGTGAGTCTGAGATTGTGTGAGTGTGGGTCTGACAGCATGTGAGAGAGAGTTTGTGAGTGTGTATAAAGGCGTGTGTGTGTGAAAGAGTTTATTCGATATCTGCCCCCTACCCCCCCTTACAGTGGGTTTCTATTAGCCCCTTACCCCAATAGCAACCAGGATGGGAAGTCGTATAATCAGCCAGTAATTCATGTTATAATTCCGAGTCCAGCACCTGTAAAGGAAGACAGTGATTGGTTATATCGTTTGACACATTGATTCTGACAATTAGTTTAAATAATGTTCAAGGAAACATAAACAATGAGATTAATTCACTAAACAAAAAATGGTAGTAAATTGAAAACGGACAAATTTAGGCAAAACAACTGATTATGAAGAATTCTCTAATTGAGATGTAATTATACTTTTAGCAATATATTTTTCAGTTTCTAGCAGATTCCCCCCACCCCCGGTTTATTTCACCCTGTCTCACATGCTATTAGACTCGTAGCGAGCACTATCTGCGCCTGCTGTGCACATGTCTCACATTCCATTTCTCGGTTCTACTTTTCGTCGATCTCCTCTCTTTGCTATTTTTATAGTGCTGTTCTCAGTGATTTATCTATTGAAGAAATACACAATCGAACTAAACGATACACAGATCTCCCATTCACCTCAATCTAATTATACCGAGTGTTTAACTTAACGAAATAGACATGTCTTACTTGGTAGAAACAGTGTTAGTGTTCATGAGGATAGAACTATTAAATGTTACTGAGTTCATATAAAATGATATAACAACCTTTAATCGTCCTTCAAACAAAGCTGGGTTCTCTCTCAAACCAGCGTAGTCACTAATTAAAGTGCAAAATAAACTAAGAGCCAAAGTGGCCCTGCTAATCCACATTGAGTCTGTGGCTGAAGGAGTCCTCCTTCCCGTAATAAAGATATAATGCTTCTTATTCCCTATTCACCCCTCCTCTCTCATCCCGCCCTCCTTTGCCCTACTCCCCCATGTTCATATTTCCCCCTCCTCGTTAGACACGCCAATCTGGCCCAATCACAATGTATCAAACACCTTAACCACTGCAGTTCACCACCAACCAGAAACTCTTAACTCTCAGAAACGTCTTAACTCTCATGAGCTAAGACGTGCAACGCAGGGCTTAGCCCATTGGCTGACAGCAGTCATCTGATGCTTAGGAATTCAGCTTAGGAACCTCTGGCTCCTGTCTTTGGTAGTGGAGCATACCTGTAGCTAAGTGTTGTGGTTATGGTGTTGAAGTGTTCTTTTAATGGGTGATGATGTGTCAGTAAATATATTGATACAATCAATCTGAAAATTCCAACAATGTAACAAAATGCCAATGCCAAGTCGTGAGAGAAATTAGACTTGCCGGTCATAATGTTTACAAGCCAACCAATCAGAGCACTATAATGAGTATTCAAAGCTTGGGAAAGCCTCTATAAATACTATTCCCACTTTCATAATAATAATAATTAGATGGATTTATGTTATTATGTTATTTTTCATCTGTTTTCTTTGTGACCTGGCTTTTTTTTATTTCAAAAGTTAATTCTGGAATTTTTTTTTTGCGGCCGAACATTAGAAGATTTACAAGAAAAAAGATTTCAGATGGTAAGTATAATTAGAACTGCTGCTAATGATTGGGAGCTGGGGTGGGGGACATTAGGTTCCCTCCTTGCTCCTTGTTTCATTATTTAGAAACCCCACCTGCCACTGATGGCGTGGGTGACAATATACCCTCTATGATATTATTATTAAAGCTCCTACCCGCTGCGTGGATAGAAAGATAGTAAAGTGTATGGCGTATACTGCGCCCAAAATTTATACGTACATAAATCTTCAGATCTTCAAAGGCTTTTTTTTCTAGTTTTTCGAAAAAGTCTTTGAACAGGCAAAACGCGCCAAGTGGGACTTTTGCATCTAATTTTAGATCCTTTTATTGCTTTTAACACTTTGTTTCAACTAAAGTTACTTTTTATAGCTATTTGCTTTCCATTTGCTACCTGGTACCAGTATATCCTTAGGTGGGGATTATACCACCCATGCTGCTTTAACTAGAGCAAGTCTTGCTCTAGTAAATGTAAGTACATTACATCTTACCTTTTTTTTATCTATCAGTACTTACTGCACCATTGGAGTTTTTTTGTTTTTATTTGTCTCCATATATACCACGCATATTTGCATTCCATTTGGAGCACCGGCACTGCCTATACCACCATACATCCTTAGACGGGGATTGTACCGTCCACAAGCAATACAGCAGAGCTCTTAGATAGCGCAATCAAATGTGAGTGGATCTCATTTAGCAGTTATTTTATAATTTGTATCTCATCATACTGTATTGCACCATTATTGTTTTTTCTGTTATTCTGAGGTCTAAAGTATTGCATAAATCTGAAGATTTATGTGCGTGTACATTTTGGGCGCAGTATACAGTTTACTATCATATTATTATTTGTGTCCCCACCTGCCACTCATAGATGGGGGCTTGGATGGTCCCCCCGCGTGTCTTATTATGGTCCCCACCTGCTGCCCCCCCCCCCCCCATTATAGGATACTCTGTTCCCCCACCCACCCATAGTATTGGGATGACCCCCCATTTTTTTTTATTTATTATTATTAAATAGCCCTATGGGTTTTTTATTTAATTTATTTTTAAACCATTTTTTTTATGTGGTGCCTGGCTGGCTAGGAAGAGCTGGTCAGCCATCACATACTTAATCCTCACACTGCCAAAGGTTGTTTAAAGGGTCACTATAGTCACCAAAACAACTTTAGCTTAATGAAGCAGTTTTGGTGTATAGATCATGTCCCTGCAGTCTCACTGCTCAATTCTCTGCCAGTTGGGAGTTAACTCACTTTGTTTATGAACCCTAGTCACATCTCCCTGCATGTGACTTACACAGCCTTCCTAAACAGTTCCTGTAAAGAGTCATCTAAAGTTTATCCTTCCTTTATTGCAAGTTCTGTTAATTTATATTTTCCTATCCCCTGCTATGTTAATAACTTGCTAGATCCTACAAGAGCCTCCTGTATGTGATTAAAGTTAAATTTACAGAGGAAGAGATATAATTGTTTAGGTAAATTACATCTGATTGAAAGTGAAACCAGTTTTTATTTCATGCAGGCTCTGTCAATCATAGCCAGGGGAGGTGTGGCTAGGGCTGCATAAACAGAAACAAAGTGATTTAACTTCTGAATGGATGTAAATTGAGCAGTGAAATTGCAGGGGAATGATCTATACACTAAAACTGCTTAATTAGCTAAAGTTGTTTAGGTGACTATAGTGTTCCTTTAACTATTTGATTGCTAACGATGCCAGCATGCACATAGTTTGGATTTTTTGGGGGATTCGAAGCATTTAGGTGTGAATGTCCGCCGTCTGGCTGAAACCTCGACCAGATTCATGCCCATTCTGTAACTGAATTACCAATCCCTGGCATTGTTAAATACCATATTTACGCCCATTCCATAACTGAATGACCAATCCCTGGCATTGTTAAATACCATATTCACGCCCATTCCATAACTGAATGACCAATCCCGGGCATTGTTAAATACCATATTTACGCCCATTCCATAACTGAATGACCAATCCCTGGCATTGTTAAATACCATATTCACGCCCATTCCATAACTGAATGACCAATCCCGGGCATTGTTAAATACCAGATTCACGCCCATTCCTAACTGAATGACCAATCCCGGGCATTGTTAAATACCAGATTCACGCCCATTCCATAACTGAATGACCAATCCCTGGCATTGTTAAATACCATATTCACGCCCATTCTGTAACTGAATGACCAATCCCTGGCATTGTTAAATACCACATTCACGCCCATTCCGTAACTGAATGACCAATCCCTGGCATTGTTAAATACCATATTCACGCCCATTCCATAACTGAATGACCAATCCCTGGCATTGTTAAATACCATATTCACGCCCATTCCGTAACTGAATGACCAATCCCGGGCATTGTTAAATACCAGATTCACGCCCATTCCATAACTGAATGACCAATCCCGGGCATTGTTAAATACCACATTCACGCCCATTCCATAACTTAATAACCAATCCCTAACATTGTTAAATACCATATTCATGCCCATTCCGTAACTGAATGACCAATCCCGGGCATTGTTAAATACCATATTCACGCCCATTCCATAACTGAATGACCAATCCCTGGCATTGTTAAATACCATATTCACGCCCATTCCGTAACTGAATGACCAATCCCGGGCATTGTTAAATACCAGATTCACGCTCATTCCATAACTGAATGACCAATCCCGGGCATTGTTAAATACCACATTCACGCCCATTCCATAACTTAATAACCAATCCCTGGCATTGTTAAATACCATATTCACGCCCATTCCGTAACTGAATGACCAATCCCGGGCATTGTTAAATACCATATTCACGCCCATTCCATAACTGAATGACCAATCCCTGGCATTGTTAAATACCATATTCACGCCCATTCCGTAACTGAATGACAAATCCCGGGCATTGTTAAATACCAGATTCACGCCCATTCCATAACTGAATGACCAATCCCGGGCATTGTTAAATACCAGATTCACGCCCATTCCATAACTGAATGACCAATCCCTGGCATTGTTAAATACCATATTCATGCCCATTCCGTAACTGAATGACCAATCCCTGGCATTGTTAAATACCATATTCACGCCCATTCTGTAACTGAATGACCAATCCCTGGCATTGTTAAATACCACATTCACGCCCATTCCGTAACTGAATGACCAATCCCTGGCATTGTTAAATACCATATTCACGCCCATTCCGTAACTGAATGACCAATCCCTGGCATTGTTAAATACCATATTCACGCCCATTCTGTAACTGAATGACCAATCCCTGGCATTGTTAAATACCACATTCACGCCCATTCCGTAACTGAATGACCAATCCCTGGCATTGTTAAATACCACATTCACGCCCATTCCGTAACTGAATGACCAATCCCTGGCATTGTTAAATACCATATTCACGCCCATTCCATAACTGAATGACCAATTCCGGGCATTGTTAAATACCAGATTCACGCCCATTCCATAACTTAATAACCAATCCCTAGCATTGTTAAATAGTGCGAACAATATCTGTATTTTGCCATCCGAACATTCGAGACTAACCCTGTATATGTAACTAGTGAGGTATTCTGAAAATTAAAGTAAAATAAAAGCAATAAACCAAAGGGCAGATCAGGCAGATGTGGATTCTCCCAGGAGAATCTCTTCGAATTATGTGATCAGTTAGTGTTGCCGTGCAATTTAATTTTCATCCTTTTATAAAAGTGTCACTCTCCGTCTGTCATGTTCCTTAAACTCCAGCAGATTAAAACATTTGGGAGACTTTTTTCTACCTTGTTTTTTTGGCTTTTTTAATAAACAGAACTTTTTTTCCTTTCACAAGCAATTTGATGAACTTTGATAAAAATGTATGAATCTCGCGCGTGACATTTGAATGTAGGGGTTACTTAATCCCAGTCATTGTTTGTTACTCAGATTTTGATTGCAGGAAGAGAACGTTCATCTTTCTGTTAGTGTCAGCTCTGATTGCACCAACACGGTCTGTGCTCATTTTATTAACCGTAAGTCCCAGCGTACACACTCAGTGCCATATGGCTCCTGCAAGGAATCGTGGGACATTTGAAATTTGCATTGTATGCCATAATATTCTGGAAGAGCCTTGCATTTAACACAAATTAAAAAGAACAATCCTAATTATGTAAAATAGCAACTATTGGCTCTTTTAATTATCTATTATAATGCGTATTCCTCCTCAAAGGGACACTAGAGGCACCAAAACAACTCAACAAGCAGTTTTGGTGTATAGACATGGCCGGGGCAAGGATTCTTGCCCCCCCCCCACACACACACACACACACACACTAACTAATATACACAGTGTCACTAACACACTCACTAACACTCATTCACATACACACACTCTCACTGACAGACACACAGTGTTACTTACACACTCTCATTAATACACACACACACACATTTACTGATATACACAGTGTCACTAACACACATTCACATACACACACTCTCACTGACTTAGACACACAGTGTTACTTACACACTTTCATTAATACACACACACTGTCACTCAAACACAAATTCACACCACTTTACATAAAGTCACACTTAGCCATACCTGAGTGCTGTGACTGTAGGAGAAGGGGACCAGCCTGTGGGAAGTTGTTCTTCTTTCTACTGGGGAGAGCAGGAGAGCCATGTATTGTGCATAGATAATGCCCCTGCAGTCTCACTGCTCAATTCTCTGCCATTTATGAGTTAAATCTCTTTGTTTATACAGCCCTAGCCACACCTCCTTGCATGTGACTTGCACAGCCTTCCTAAACACTTCCTGTTAAGTGAGCTCTAATGTTTAAACTTTCTTTATCACACTTTATTACTTTAGAATTTCTTATCAACTGATCTGTTAATAGCTTATTAAACCCTAAGGAGCCTCCTGTATGTAATCAAAGTTCAATTTACAGAGCAGGAGACAAACATTTACAAAGCAAGTTAAAATCTGATTGAAAATGAAACCATTTTGTTTTCATGCAGGATGTGTCAGTCACAGCCAGGGGAGGTGTAGCTAGAGATGCATAAACAGAGATAAAAGTGATTTAACTCCTAAATGGCAGAGAACTGAGCAGTGAAACTGCAGGGGCATGATGTATACACCAACACTGCTTCAATAAAATCAAGTTGTTTTGATGCCTACAGTGTCACTTTAATGGCACTGATTCTCAGTTAGGACAAAACAAAATTATATAAAGCTTGAAATATACATTTTGGCAAAACGCCCTCTATTTACCAATAGGGAGAGTGGCCTGGTTTAAGACCACTAACATATACCCAGCCCCTCAAACTAGCTGTCAAAGTGCCCTAAATACAAGGAATCACCCAAGTAGGGAAGGAGATAAATGGGCCGGTTATAGATCAGATAGAGATAAGTTGTATGCTGGATAATATTTTAATTTTCAATAATGGGTATAGAATTTATAAGCATAAGGACCTGAATTTAACATTTTGTTTATGTTTTTTAAATGATTTTATATTTTGGATAATTGTTTAAAATGATTTTTAAAAATATTTTTTTAAATACAAAATATAATAGTATATCAAAATATTGACATATGAAAGTATTTTTCATAATATTAAATAATTTTAAAGGTTTATCCAACAATATAAAATCATTTGAAAAGCTTAAAGTCAAAGTGAGGCCCATGTGACTGTGGAGTGTCATGGTGACACAAATAGAGCTCAGCGCAACATACGGAAAATATATTAAGTAATTTTTAAATAGTATTTCAAAGCTAATTAAAATCAAGTAAACAATGTGTGGACTTAGTCACACCATATGGGCCACATTGTGTTTAAGCCAACTGGCTCTTTCAAAGCATTTGTAAAACCGTGAAAAAATAGAGATCATTAAAGGTATTTTTTTCTTTTTTCTACATTTATTGAATATTAAAAACTGTAACGTTCATTCCCATTTTCAAATTTCTGGGTTATTTACTAAACTGAGAATCCAAAGTGAAATTGAGTGGAACTTTTAAATTTAACACCAATGTAGCCGAACTGTAAGCAAAGCTGGCTTAGAGAACGTTTCCAGTTTGGCTATTTGACCTTGAATTAATACCTCTCAGCCATTCCGATTCTGTCAGGCCCTGTCTTGCTGTACAAGTTTAATTCCCTGCTGTCCCGCATTTGGGAACCCGAGGAAACTGTCCTCAGTATTCATGACATTTTGCCCTCTATGTCCTGCCATCAGTGGGCCGACCTAAGTGATGGACAGGCAGCCTGATGTGTATTCACACCAGACAGCTACAATTAACTCAAGTAGACCAGTCGCCTTTCAAGATGGGTGAGCCCCTTTAGGGGCAGAGCTAGTAACGCGATTGCATCACTGGTCCACTCCTTTTACCTCCCTCCCACCGGCGTCCCAATTCTCTGGATTTGGATGGTATGCTTGAATTTGATATTTACTTTGAATTCTTACTTAATTAATAACCCTGTTAGTTACTGAATGGTGAGCTTGAAGAATCTATTCTGCGTTAGTGAATCTGATGCGTGTGTCCATCAATCTCCAACTGACATCATGGCGAGACGCACTGCGTTTCACATAACAGATAACGCTTTTAGTTCTATCAGTTGTGATACAATCCTCTTCACGTTCTAATTATGATTCACCCTGCAGAGCGTTTCACATCTTCTGCCACAATTATAATTAGATAACTTACTCTTTAATCATTTTTTTCTTTCAATATGTATGATTCATTTATTTTTCCTGACAAATGTCTGATATTGAAACTGTTATTTTCTTGGAGACATCTAAAATAACGTGGGATATGTTACAGATACATTTGTACAAACTCTGTGAATGCAAATAGCACCTTACGAGAAATAACATTTATACAGAGTATTTTCTATTTTTTTAGGAAGGAAGTAACACGCCGATCCTGTAAGATCTCCTTCAGCCTAACAAGTGTCGTCCTCTGCATTAAATCAAGTTCATTACACATCACTGTGAATATTTATGATGAATGTTCAGGACCTAATCAGCTGAAACGTTGCAATCACAGTCACTTTGATGTTATGGCTCATTCACAATCATGTCCTTGCAGGGTCCACAATAAATGAACACACTATTAACCTTCTCACTCTCAAATATGTTCACACAAATTCTACCTCCTGTGGCACTGTGCTGCTACCTTTGTAGGTCAAATCTTATTGCTGCATTAGCGCAGCCAGGCAGGAGGGATAGAAGACTCTCAGCACAGGGAGTACACTATAGGCATTCTGTGCAGGCTGCAATGTAAGCCTGTAATTCTCTCTATACCCCAAACCTACATCACAGGGTGCATTACTGCTCTCTGCATCATTGCATCGCTCATCATTAAAATGGTGCTATAATGCCACTGCAGTTTTTATAAAGCACTGACATCAAAACATTGCTTTTTATGATGATTCAACATTTAAATGTCAGTATTATTAAAGTGTAGACATGTGCAATTAGTTTCGGGCCGAATTTCAGCTAATTCGGACATTCAGGTGCTTCCGAATGTCCGAATAGTTGAATTGCTGAAGTGCCGAATTGCTTAAGTCCCGAACTGGCGAATTTCCGAAGTGTAGTAGTGCCGAAGTGCCGCATTGGTAAAGTGCCGAAGTTCCGAAGTTGCCTTAGTTCCGAGGTGTCAAAGTGCCGAAGTTCCGAAGTTCCGAAGCACAGTATTGCCTAAGTACTAATATACTTACCCAGTGAAAGAAGAAGAATGTTACACTGTATACAATTTCAAATAAAAAGTATACAAACATAGCCAGGATTCAGCTGTAAGCATTTGCAACACTTACAACAATCAAGTAACATACATTCATATAAAATGTAAGTTACTTGGCCAGTCAGTGTAATGACAGGAATGAATAAGAAGATAACTCCCTAATTCCCACGGTATTAGGGAGGTATCTACTAAAAGTCTGAAAGACCTAAATTGGTCTTTCAGCCAAATTTACTAATACTAAGTAAAGATTACTCAGTATTAGTAAATGATGCCCCTACTCGCTATACCGCGAGTAGGGGAATGTCTATTAAACAGTGAGCAGCCTGTGACCTAATGTCCTCCCCCCTGGCCCCCACCTCTGAGCGGTGGGTGGGGGCCCTAAATACAAATTGGGGGGGGACCTAATGTCCTCCACCCTGGCCCCCACCTCTGAGCGGTGGGTGGGGGCCCTAAATACAAATGGGGGGACCTAATGTCCTCCCCCCTGGCCCCCACCCCTGAGGTGGGTGGGGGCCCTAAACAAAAATAAGGGGGGGGACCTAATGTCCTCCCCCCTGGCCCCCACCCCTGAGCGGTGGGTGGGGACCCTAAACAAAAATAAGGAGGGGGGGATCTTTAACTAAATACCTGTAAAAATAAATAAAAATAAACTTACCATTCAATGTTTTCTTTCTTCTAAAATCTTCTTTTTTCAGCCCCAAAAAAGGCCAAATAAAAAACCATAATAGCCGACGCAATTAAAAAAAAAAAACAGCAGCGAGGGGTCCGCGCAGACTGAGCTCTGCAGGGCGGGGGAAGGCTTATAAAGCCTTGCGCCGCCCTGCATTTAGGCTCAGAGCACTCTGATTGGTGGGTTTAAGCCATCCAATCAGAATGCTCTGACAGGTAAATGAAGAGACTGACAGGTAAGTCTCTACATTTACCTGTCACAGCACTCTGATTGGTTGGTTTGAAATCCACCAATCAGAGTGCTCTGTGTCATTTTACACAGCGTGGGAAAGTTCTTTGGAATTTTCCCACGCTGTGTAATTTGACTCATAACACTCTGATTGGTGGATTAAGTGTCATATTGACCCCCATAGAGTGAGGGGGGACATGGGGGGCTTATGAAGTGGCGGGGAGCACTGCTCCCTGCCGCTTCTATCTTTACATATTACAAGGAGGGAGCTGCGTGCCGGTACGAACAAATGAACACTGATACACAGTGTTAGTTTGTTCGTCTGATTTTTTCTATTCATTCATTCGTCTGTCTGATGAATGAATGAATAGATGAAATTCCCGTTCGCATGTCCAGGTGTTTCACTTGGCATGTGCGGGAATCTCACAGTCTGTCTAGTGTGGGCAGATGACGTGTCCCACAGGGACTTCACCTACCCACACAAAGATGGCGGCGCCCTGAATAAAGATCGGGGCAGAAAATAAAGAATAAAAAATAGGTAATCTGGGGGTCTTAGGGGTATTTGGGGGTGACTAAGGGGTCAATTGGATGTAGTGGAGGCGGAAGGGGGGTTAAAAAAAAATGACAGTGCCGCTTTAACTGCTAACTGACATCTGGGAATATTCCTTTCAGATTATAGTATACCCTGGGAATCAGAGAAATATATCAGAATACTATATATGACTCTACACATTCTTAGAGTTACACCTCGGACACACATTGTTACACCTCCAGCAACAAAGTGCAACTCACTGAAATTCTAGACCAGGGGTCCTCAAACTCCGGCCCCCCCAGATGTTGCTGAACTACAACTCCCATGATTCTTTGAACTACATAGATAGCTAGAGAATCATGGGAGTTGTAGTTCAGCAACATCTGGGGGGGGGGGCAGAGTTTGAGGACCCCTGTTCTAGACTGTAAGCACCACGAACACTTCAAATCGGTGATATTGTAATGGTTCTTGGATTAACCCTTTAAGTCAGTGCTTTATATACTTAAATATTTTCACACAAAAATTAAACAAATAACATGTTATACAGTAGGAATATATAAATAATTATTAAAGTGAATGTAACACCGGTTTTCCCTGAACACCCTGGAAGGCCTTTGTGGGGTTATTTGAACAGTCAAACTGCTATAATGCCCCATAATCGGACATAGGCCCATCAAATACATGAAACAGCCTGGTCTCTTATATGGCATTGTAGCTTCACAGCAAAGTGTCAAATGCATACAATAGGAGAATCGTTGTACTTAGCCGAATCGTGGTACTCAGCAGATGTTGCTGAACACAATATGTGATTTTGTACAGGAATAGACATATCAGCTTAATGAAATACTCATTAAAATAACCTTGTCATATATCTGTATGTTAAAAAACTGAAAAAAAACAAAATTTTATTACAATATTTAGCAGAGATTGGTGGTGAAATTGCTATGTTTAAAGGTGTCAAAATCCCTGAGGTAAATAGCCTGTGATGTCTACTTTATGTAAATCTATACTTTTGCGTGGCAAAAATTCTAATAAACTGAAATCCTAGACATATTATGTACTCAGTAAATCAGAACAAACAAATACATTTTTGAATAACTTTGCACTTATTATGTGCACATTATTATTGTATATTGTATTATTGAATAGTTTTTTCATATTTTTTTTTCATTTTTTGAATTTTTTTATAATAAATGTGAATAAATGAGAATTTATATATGTATATAACAGATCTGACTAAAGCCATTTTTGTCCTTTAAAAAACAGTATATAATGTTTTGGTGCAATAAATAAGAAAAATGCATATTGCAGTTGAACGCAAACATTTTTGTGCGTGCTTAAAGGAACACTATAGTTACCAAAACAACTTTAGTTTAATGAAGCAGTTTTTGTGTATATATCATGCCTCTGAAGTTTCACTGCTCAATTCACTGCTATTCAGGAGTTAAATCACTTTTGTTTTTGTTTATGCAGCCCTAGCCACACCTCCCCTGGCTGTGACTCACACAGCCTGCAAATCAACAAAAACTGGTTTCACTTTCAATCAGATGTAACTTACCTTAAAAGATTTTATCTCCTGTTCTGTAAATGGAGCTTTAATCACACACAGGAGGCTCCTGCAGGGTTTAGAATGCTATTAACATAGCAGAGGATAAATTCTAAATTAAACAAAATTTGCAATAAAGGAAGTGTAAACATTAGATGTCTCTTTACAGGAAGTGTTTATGGAAGGCTGTGCAAGTCACATGCAGGGAGGTGTGACTAGGGTTCATAAACAAAGGGATTTAACTCCTAAATGGCAGAGGATTGAGCAGTGAGGCTGCAGGGGCATGGTCTATACACCAAAACTGCTTCATTAAGCTAAAGTTGTTCAGGTGACTATAGTGTTCTAAATGTGTGTCCTTAAGGGGTTAAACTGCTAATTTCAGAAAGCAACTGCTGATTTAGATAATTTCTCAAGCACATATCTCATCACAGCTATTTCACCCAGCATTTAGTCATTGTGCTCATTGCTGTGTGGTGTTTAGTCAATAAATTCTCTCACACTGATTGAAACAATAAATTGCAAAATTGCAATTAGGGCATCCTACCTCTATTCACTGCTAAAATGCACACACTCCTAATGAAATAGAGACATGTTTCCTCTTTTATGTTTCTGTAGAAGATTTCCCAAAAAAACCAAACAAACACAAATAAACAAACAGAACGGTATCAAAATCCCAACTAGGACCATATACAGATAGCTGCATTGTTAGAACAGAGTCAATTCATTTTAAATAAATTGTATAAAAACTCTGCTAACAGCCATCGATTACACAGAACCGGCAGATTTAAATAAATCATTTTTCAGGAATTTTACTAAAATTAATGATTGTAACAGGAGGATCTGACACATTCTGTGAAGAGAAAACATTTGGGACATTCGCATACCCATCGTCTTCATACAGGTATTTGACTATACCCCAGGGAATAACAAAGAGCATCGGTACACCTAGAAAAAACAACAGAAATATAGTGTCAGTCTGACATCCTGAATATTATTGGCAAATAATAATAAAATATTTATATTTCTACCACAAAACACTGTCCTAGCCGGTATTTTTAGGCTAATCGAGAATGAAATTGTTGTGTATTTTTCAATATTGCATACTTTTATTTTTTAGCTTCACTGCAGATATTTATCTAACTTACTACACAGTCAACGTTACCATTAAACCAGCTGGATATTATTGAAGCCATCTCCATTGCTTGCAGTCCGTCATTGCGGTGATTTCACCACTTTATCTGGCTTTGGGAGCCAAGAATTTTTCTCAAATATTTTGAAACAGTTTGAACAGGGCTACGGCACCCAATGACTCATTGCACTATAAGCACTACAATGAGCCAAAGTGGTTATATAGTGCACCTTTAAGATATGTATGGGAAAGTTATGGGATTTCATTTTCTGAATTTCACTGCTGCTAATCGCAGGACAGGATCAGAAGACATCCATTTGGATTCAAAGCTCTAATCCGATTGGTTGCTTGGCGCTTTCAGTCAATAAAAATACAGCTAGCACTCAAAATTCTCAGAAGAGAGAGAATTAATGGCAGCTCCCATTTCACTCAGATTGCACATTTCCTGGCACAACAGAAGTATAAATGAGCATTTTCAAAGACTTAAACATTTATTTTAGAACTTTCCTTCATGTTCTCCTTTATATAAACCAAATTTCAAATAAAACATTATTGTTTCTTTAAGTCCCATACACCGGGTTTTACAGAATCCCAGGCCCACCCGGTCATTTCCTTAAATAGGCAGTCTGTTTATTGGGAGACGATGTACAGCAGCAACGTTTCGGCTCTTACATGAACCTTTTGTGAAACTTGCCAGTGGATTTGGGGGGTTTGCCGTCCCTGCCTGCAGCACTCCAGTGGGATTACTCCCTAATTAGCACTTTTTGTGAATATACTGATTTAACGATAACACTTCATATCTTATGTTTGTCAGCTAGATTTTGAAAGTCTGTTAATTCACAATAAACCAGTTGTACTCTCAGAACTGTGCGTCGTCCACTTACTGGGGAGGGATAGAGCTATTCACTTCACAGTGCCTTGTTCCAGAGTTCCAAACTTGACACTACGATCGTTACGAGTGGGATAGATTAGAAAGCGAGATGCTGTTTGCGGAGATCCGTTCTGTCAGCTCTCAATACGTTGCTCATTGCCAATTCAGTTCTAATGAAATTATGAAGGTGCGTGAAGCGAAATCGTTGTGGAAGTAAATAGTTTAATTCTGATTGCTTCCCTCCCATTCATATCATGCACAGACATTACTCGTGTCAAAACAGTGACGAACGATCGGCTATTATGACAGTCTACATTACTTGCAATTCATTTTCTTAATTTTAAAGACAAACATTTATTAAACATGCAGCTCCCGCGTTTCTATACATGATTATTCATTTTGTGCTATGGAAATAAAATCCATGCGGCATTATTACTGAAAGCAAACAAAACATTAAAGAGAGATTTCGGAGTCAATGAGTGCATGGACACGCTCTTATTCCGCATGTTGAAACAATGAACACATAACTGTGGCATCAATGGAAAACGGCACGCATGCTTGTAAACAGCATGTAAATATTAATCCAGTGTGTCTGCATAACTAAAGTGGAGCTGTTACCTTCTAAAATGTTTAATATTATGTTTATGTATCCACAATTTTTACCAAATATATGTTTATGAGGCCAGAAAACTGAAATAAATGTAGAAATCCTCACTGTTTTATTTATCTCTGTCCTAGAATTGAGTCCTGCCATCTTGGCTCCTTGTTGATCATTACAGTTCTGTACACTGTCAGATCTCAGCACCAGGAGGAGAAACACCAGGTTTCTTTCTCTCTTCTATCTAGCTGAGCTCTTTGACAGATCACAGAACCTGCTCTCTGTGTGTCTAATCACACTGGTAGGGGTTACTGGGGGCTCTGTCGAGTCTCTTTAGACTCTGTGGGTCCCCCAGCGGCAGCCCTGATACTGGGAGATACAGATGGCAAGGGTGAGGTAGAATGTGGAAGTTCAGCAATGTTGTGTCAATGGATTGTGGCAGAACGCAACTTGAGTACTTGTCACATCTGATTGGTTAGCTTGGGGTCACTAAATTTGTCTCCTGCTGACCGCGGTGAGCGCCCAGTGCCAATTGGTAACTGTGCCTCCCAGGAGTGAGTACAGATTTCACCCTGTTTACACCGAATCTAAAAGACACTCGCTGCTATCCTAAGGGGCTTTAAAGCTCCTTCATTCTACGACAGCATGGCATGGCCTAAGGACTTTAAGAAGTTAAGAATAAACACTTTAATAGAACAATTTAGATTTTAGACTGTTTAGGCACCATCTGCTGCTAAAGAAACAGAATTTAAAGAAAACGTTTCTTGTCTCTTAAGAACTGAATCAGCTAGATGTTCACAACGGGTGAAAAACTCAGTTTTCATGTGAATACCCACCGGCATGGATTGGTTCGGCTGATTGGCCGATACGGAAGATAAACCCACTAAGTATCTTAGCAACTGTCAGTCTCCGGTGAGCTCAGCAATTGTAAACGTTACCTATAGAATTCTGATTGCCAAACCTCT
The DNA here is from genome assembly GCF_036172605.1 of Pelobates fuscus. Classification (NCBI taxonomy): domain Eukaryota; kingdom Metazoa; phylum Chordata; class Amphibia; order Anura; family Pelobatidae; genus Pelobates; species Pelobates fuscus. The sequence goes on from NC_086318.1 coordinate 439,770,229, forward strand.
CTTTTTACTCAGTGATTAGTATTTACAGGAGCGTAGTATATCCAAAACTGCATCCTGTGTGCTGGACCCCCTGGAAACTGTAATAAACAGAGTCACACAAGCACTTACAGACAGTAATACCGCCAAATGTTCCCAATAACATGATGCACTAACTGAATTTAGCGTAACAAACTAAGTATGCCAGCATCAGCCTAATAAAGATGAACACTTCTAAGGTGCAGATATAAAAATATATATACAACCTTATGATAGCGAAGTAGGCGATATCTATATAAAAATAAATAAATCGCACATAGTGTATTATAGGATACATCTTTTTCATGGGAGAACTTCATGGCTATCGGGATAGATAGAGCAGAAAAAAAAATTGGAGAGGAGGTAACAGATCTATATTATTGAACAAAAAGGAAGCACAGTGGATTTATAATTTGGGCACCCTCAAACAGGGCCTAAATATGGATATAGATCTTACAGGACTAATTTAAGTTTTTTCCTAATATACAATTTGCAGGTTTTTCTTTTCTTTTTCCTTCTTCTCCACTCTCCTTGTTCTTCTTTTCTTATACACAATATATATCATTTTGCAAAAAATGTGTATTTTTGGTTTTAATTTCTGTTTTTTAAGTTTCAGAAATATCTTTGGAGCAAGAATTTTTCATATTTATTCGTTTTCATTTTTATTCCTATTGGAGTGCTAATATATATCTGTATTGGAGTGTCCATATTTATATTTATATTTATTTTTATACATTGGTTTTATATTTATATCAGATTGTCTGTTTAAGAATAGCATTATGATATAGATTTGCATATTATAGATGTTAAAAGGTGTCCCATAATTACTGGATATATATATACATTTTTTCTATTTTATAGTTTTTTTCATGTTTTTATTCTTTATTAGTAGCCATATATATTTTCACTATGGGACATTTTAATGTAACTATGTAAAGGGTTTTTTCTATGTTCCGTTTTTTTTCCGCTTGTGCGTTCCAATATGGAACGCATAGAAGGGTTTCATTGCCGAACCGGAACCGGAAGTGACGCCGGACGGATGTAGTGCGTTCCAAGCTGAAACGCACACGATGGAGGATTCATACAGGTGAAGCACATTCCGGTATCTTTGGCGGCATATTTAAATGGCGACATGTGGAACAGAAAAACAGAATCCCTGAGGAAGTCATCTAGACGAAACGCGTTGGATTATACTATTTGGGGGATTTACTTTGTATGCTGTCGTTACCACCTTGGAGTGGATTACATGCTTTTTTATTTGGACCCTGTTGTAAGTGCATTGAATAATAAATTCTGTCAAGTTTTATTTACATCTGCACTATTATTTGGTCTCTTTTACTTTACAAGGAAAAATAGAAGATTGTGTTTCATATATTCTGAAGATCTCTTCTGACTGAGGATGATGGGCTTGATTATCACTGCAATCTTGTGAGTTTTATATTATCATCCTGCGTGTCCTCTATGTTTATCCTATAATACACTATGTGCGATTTATTTATTTTTATATAGATATCGCCTACTTCGCTATCATAAGGTTGTATATATATATATTTATATCTGCACCTTAGAAGTGTTCATCTTTTGTTCTGCATCCCTACTTATCTATTTATTACATTATTGTTTTTGGTGTTGTAAGAGGGCACACTTCTTAGTAGGTTTGCTGTTTTTTGTATTTTAGTGGTTTGGGTATCTCTATTGCCTTATCAGCCTAATAAGGTTATTAACTAACATCCAAAGGTAATTTGGCTGCAAGATCTGGGCATTGTTCATACTATTAAACGTGATGGCAGAGAAGAACCATTCTGCCCATCTAGTCTGCCCAATTATCTAAATACTTTCATTAGTCCCTGGCCTTATCTTATAATTAGGATAGCCTTATGCCTATCCCATGCATGCTTATACTCCTTTACTGTGTTAACCTCTACCACTTCAGCTGGAAGGCTATTCCATGCATCCACTACCCTCTCAGTAAAGTAATACTCCCTGATATTATTTTTAAACCTTTGTCCCTCTAATTTAAGACTATGTCCTCTTGTTGTGGTAGTTTTTCTTCTTTTAAATATAGTCTCCTCCTTTACTGTGTTGATTCCCTTTATGTATTTAAATGTTTCTATCATATCCCCCCTGTCTCGTCTTTCCTCCAAGCTATACATGTTAAGATCCTTTAACCTTTCCTGGTAAGTTTTATCCTGCAATCCATGAACCAGTTTAGTAGCCCTTCTTTGAACTCTCTCTAAAGTATCAATATCCTTCTGAAGATACGGTCTCCAGTACTGTGTACAGTACTCCAAGTGAGGTCTCACCAGTGTTCTGTACAATGGCATGAGCACTTCCCTCTTTCTACTGCTCATACCTCTCCCTATACACACAAGCATTCTGCCAGCATTAAATGTCAGTTGCCACAGCTCTGACCATTTTTCTAGTTTACCTAAATCATTAGCCATTTGGCTTATCCCTCCTGGAACATCAACCCTGTTGCAAATCTTAGTATCATCAGCAAAAAGACACACCTTACCATCAAGACCTTCTGCAATATCACTAATAAAAATATTAAAGAGAATGGGTCCAAGTACAGATCCCTGAGGTTACCCCACTGGTGACAAGCCCAAGCTTCGAATATACTCCATTGACTACAACCCTCTGTTGCCTGTCACTCAGCCACTGCCTTACCCATTCAACAATATTGGAATCCAAACTCAAAGATTGCAGTTTATTGATAAGCCTTCTATGTGCAACAGTGTCAAAAGCCTTACTGAAATCTAGGTAAGCAATGTCTACTGCACCACCCTGATCTATTATTTTAGTTACCCAATCAAAAAAATCAATAAGATTAGTTTGGCATGATCTCCCTGAAGTAAACCTATGTTGTCTCTGATCTTGAAATCCATGTGTTTTTATATGTTCAACAATCCTATCCTTTAACATGGTTTCCATTACTTTCCCCACTACTGAAGTAAGGCTTACTGGCCTTTAATTGAATGACTCCTCCCTACTACCTTTCTTGTGAATTTCCAGTCTTCAGGGACTACTCTCTTTTTAACAAAGATTGGTTAAATAAATCTGTTAATGGTTTTGCTAGTACACCACTAAGCTCTTTTAATAACTGTGTATTCCATCAGGTCCCATTGACTTATTTGTCTTTACTTTTGACAGTTGAAATAGACCCTCTTCCTCTGTAAACTCACGTGTAATAAATTACTCATTTGTCCTTTTTCCTAACTGAGGTCCCTCTCCTTCATTTTCATCTGTAAATACTGAACAAAAATATTAATTGAGGCAGTCAGCTAGACCTTTATCCTCTTCTACATACCTTCCTTCTTTTGTTTTTAATCTAACCAATCCTTGTTTTACTTTCCTTTTCTCATTTATGTATCTAAAAAATGTTTGTCCCCTTTTTTTTTACTGACTGTGCTATTTTCTCTTCTGTGTGTTATTTGGAAGCTCTTATAACTTGCTTAGCCTCTTTCTGCCTAATCTTATAGGTCATTCTGTCCTCCTCACTCTGTTTTTTTTTTTATAATTACTAAATGCTAACTTTTTGTTTTTTACTATTTTGGCCACATCTGCGGAGTACCACAGTGGTTTCTTGAATTTTTTGATTTTACTGACAAGCCTAATGCCATTTTCTGTTGCCTTCAGTAGTGCAAATTTTAAATAATCCCATTTCTCTTGGACTCCATTTAAATTGCTCCAGTCTGATAATGACTCCTTTACACATATTCTAATTTTAGAAAAGTCTGTTTTTCTAAAGTCTAAAACTTTTGTTTTTGTGTGGTGTGACTCAGCCACTGTTCTTATATTAAACCACACTGACTGATGATCACTGGATCCTAAACTTTCACCAACAGTAATATCTGATACCAAATCTCTATTTGTTAACACTTAATCTAGTATGGCCTCTTTACGAGTTGGCTCCTCAACGACTTGTTTTAGAGACAATTCCAGTAGGGAGTTTAGAATATGTGTGCTCCTGGCACAAGCAGCTATTTTTGTTTTCTAATTCACATCAGGAAGATTAAAGTTACCCATGATGATAACTTCCCCCTTCATTGTCATTTTAGCTATTTCCTCAACTAGTAGATTATCTAACTCTTCTATTTGTCCTGGGGGCCTATAAATCACACCTACATGAGTTACTGTGTGATTACCAAATTCTAACGTAACCCAAACGGACTCTATGTTCGCCCCACTAACCTTTATTAGGCTAGATTTTATGCTATCCTTCACATACAGGGCCACCCCTCCCCCTTTCTTGCCTTCCCTGTCTTTTCTATATAAAGAGTACCCTGGTATTGCTATGTCCCAGTCATTTTTCTCATTATACCATGTCTCAGTAACAGCAACTAAATCTACATTATCAGTTGCCATTATTGCCAGTTCATGGATCTTATTCCCTAAATGCGAGCATTTGTAGACATGACTCTAAGCTTATCATTTTTTAACACACATATATATTGTGATGGATCCCCTGTGCCCTGACTGAGCACACCCGTCCGAACAGCTTTTTCCCGCCGCCAAATCACAGATGTCAGCCCGTTCACGAAGACTCAGTCAGCTAACACCTCTCCCTGAAGAAAAGCAGACACACACTACTTGAGGGTAGAACAGGAACTAAATTTTATTAGCCACACCCAGGTATTTCTGTACAAGTAAACTCATTAGTAAACACACAAAGGTTTAGAACAGCAGCCAATCATACTGGGCCTAGACAAACAGCCAATCACACAAGCCCATGAATAACCAATAGGATACACCATCACAGAACACCTACTTTGCATATACAAGAAAACATTATGCATTAGGTAAAGGGTTTAACACACAGTCAACAATAGGTGACTCAGCTCCCTGAGTTACAAAGGGGAAAGTCCCAACCCCCACCAGTGTGGTCACATAGTCTCTGGTTTGGCGCCATCTTGTCTCTCCATGTTGTGGCTAGGTCTAAGTCTGTGCGGTCTAAATGGCCGCTCCCCACCAGAGTCCACCCAAGCAAAGGAGCCCTTGATGCCCAAGTGACAGCATACCAGTGTTCCGTCACACACACATATATATATAAATATATATATAAATATATATATAAATATATATATATTTATATTTATTAATTTTGTAATATTTTGATTTTTTTTATATATTATATATATTTTTTTATAATTTCATATGTTGAAAAAAGTATTTTTTTTTTTAATGTTTATCCAAAAATATTAAATTATTTGGAAAGCTTTTGCAACAATATTAAATTAGGGCAATACTGTAGGAAAGACTTTATAAGGGTTATCCCCGTTATCAAAGCTCAACCCTGAATGCGTGGGATGGATTAATTATTTAGGTGGTTTAAAAAAATCTTGGTCTTTTTTTTTTACATTTTTAAAAAAATCTTTAAAAGTTCTTACTAAAAAAGCACTTATAATCTGCGAACATGGACCCTGCTGGATGCATTTAGTCCTGAATGTGATTAGAACCGGCACTTTGTGATTCTTCAGAATCCTATACTTTTTATAGCATTTGGATGTGAAAACACCTGGACATCGAATGCGTCAGACGATTGCTGCAGATTCCCCCAATTCTGTCATTTCACTGGATTTTGTCCATTCTGGTGTTTCGTGAATAACCACGTAAACCCCGTCTCCACAAACATTCATTTAACCAGAGGAATTGATAAAGGAATTACATGTAAATGTAGGGAAAATAAATTCGATACATTGAACAACTCAACTATTTCTCAAGCTTCATCATCGAATATCTGCAATTCTCTTCTTGAGTGATTAAGCCTCTCACTGTCTTTTTCGAAGTACCATCTATCTGCTGCTGTATAGCATATTGCTATTCCCGTTTAACCTAGCACTTATGGGTTCATGATTAAAATGTATGTGTTTTGTCTTTGGTAAACCCTCCATGATTGTGTCTCGGCCGTCAGTATATTGCTCTCTATAACAATAAATAAAAATGCTAATTCACTTGCTAGTAATGTACTTTTTAGATGAAGAGAATGTTAATTTAAAAGGACACCAAAAACGCATTTTATCTTCCTGAAGTGATTTATGTGTGAAAAGAGTGTCCTCTTTTTCTAATTTTACAAAAAGTGCAGTTATCAATAGAAAGTGGCACCTTTAGAAATGAGCCTTGTTATATCCCCTGGCTGTCAATCAGACAACTGGTTCTGTTATTTCCTGGTTGTTTAGCTCAGTGGAGCAATTGCTCAGAGCTCCTGCCGTACAAAGACACTTCACTGAGCTGCATTGGGAAGTCTGTGATTGGACAGCCACAGGAAGTCTGGGCAGGGTTTGAAGGGGAGGGCTTGTAAAGGTTGAAGACAAGAGATCTGGAGTTTTTAAAAATACCACCATTGTAAAAATGCATAATTAAACTGTGGATATCTACTAAATAGTAATTTATTTAAATGAGTTTATTTTGTATTTGGGCAGCAAAGTGTCATTTTAACCAAGCCTTCCCCTCCATCAATAACGTTCTCCATTCATCATCAATGCTTCTCCCAGAACTATGTATCTAATTAGTTGTCCATCACCAGCTTCTATGCTTTGCCAGATGTAATAGCTCTCCATCTGTTCCAAAATTAACTTCAAAGTCAGGATCAACTATCAGACTATTTATCAGACTCTCTCCTGTATTCCACTGTTTGACATGTGTTTACAACCTGCTTGTTCAGAGAAACAATCATTTTATCCCCATCAATGATCTCTCATGTGGAATCCTGAAAGTTGACATATTTCTCATCTGAACTCCATCTAAGCAGACAGCCAGACACTTCTTATCAGGACATGCATGCTGGGAGTTGTGGGATTCTGCAATATCACTTTCATCTTCAGCTGCTCTCGGCCCTGGTAGACATCGTGTTCACCACTATAGTGAGCGCATGCTGGTGGCATAAGATTTAACCTCAGGAAGGTAACAAATAGTACAACGTCTATCTCTATGGTTAGACCTACAGATAGGTTTCATTAATCTCAGCAAAATGATACCAACGCTTGTACCTTATGGATTTAACAATTCCAACAGAATGTATATTAATTAGTACAGGTGACCTCTCTGATAATTTATACTGGTTCTTATCTTCTTAACATGGTCTCCATATAATATTTCTGGATAATCGTTTTAAATGATTTCCTATTTTTGGACACTCTGTTAAAATAAAATGTTCACTATAGTGCGAATTGCTGGTAATTCAAAGTGAATCTCAAATTTACAGCCAAAATAGCCAGACGGAAAACACATTGTGAATTCCTAACAATTCACATTTTAATTAATAACAATCTTTGCCTATGTTTGTCTTGTTTTGTCTCGCTCAATATTTATCATTTCCAAACACCATTGCCCTCTCAACCTATTTTTGCTTTAATAATTGACCAACTTCCATTTTCCAAACAAACTGTATATTTTTTTTCATTCTATAATAATACCCTAAAGACCCTTAATTACCGATCGAGCAATCTGTTAAGTAGAATTAAACAAACGTTAATTCTTTGCTGAGAATTCTGGTTAGAATGTAAATTAAGCTAGATATTGTATTTAATCCTCCCTGAGCCCTGGAGGGCAGGCTGGGCAGCATTATTTTCAAACATGTACGCGAGTGACGCTGGTTACCATTTCATTTTCAATAATCATTGTTTGTAAATGTTATTGCTGAGATATCATCTGCCTTTAATGCTTCCAGCAACATCGCTCGTCTTTTTAATTATCTGCCTGTTGTCTTCCCCTGTGGCTCTTGCATAATGCTATGAAATATCTTCTCTGGCGCACCATCTCCAGCGCTGTAATTTGTTCCTATTTGAACGCTGGGTTTCCCTTCCAGATGAATGGAGCGGGCATATGGATTGTGTGTGCCGCAATCATTCACCTCCACAGACAGCGTTGTATATCGTTAATGCATTTTCCAGGAACCGGTGTAATTTCTTGCTTAGTGAGGTTCTCCACGGATATATAACAGATAAATCACCGCCCTGCCTTTCTGCTTGTTCGCTGCTGCGTTGCTGTCCTTGCTAAATCTTCCAGCTGAAAGGACTCTACTGTCCACTCACATTTTCATGCAGAACGCGGGCACCCACTCAATGCTGATGGAGACCATTAGTTAGTGTTAGAATCGTTTATAACTTTTGGGACCCAAGAAGGCATCTTGTCATCTAAATCTTTCATCAGCATTTTGCCCAAAAGAAGCAAATCAAAGCAATTCCTTGGCTCAGCGTGAAAAGTGAGGCTGTCTTTGCGTGAAGGACAATGTTTTCTGGCGCTGTTTTCAGATATCCATCTCCATTGTGTTGTACTGGTATATTAAAGGAAGCCTGTGGACAAATTTGGTTCCCGTTTAGAAAACATTCTGTTATAAGAGCGTCATTGTAAAATACATTTTGGTTTCAAAACTGGCCTATTCTGTGTTTATTGGGGAACGTAAGCAGAGCAACAGACAATAAATGTGATTTGCTCTGATTAACTTGAGGCTTTTCTTAGTTAAGAAAAAAGGATAAGCAAAGCAACATAAATCAATAAAATGGCGATGGGCATCACCTTGTGTCCTGCTCCGTCCTGTTATAATAATGCACAGTGGTTTAGACAAAATTAACTCATAAGAAACTGTTTTTTCTCTTTCAGTGTTGTAACAGACAGGGTTCCAACTATTGCTAAAAACTACAGATGCAATGATAGTGTAATATTGCTACAATTAAGATTGCTGTTTGAGGAATAATTTATGTGGATAGTGAGCCTCAAAGCCTCCTCGGAGTTACCCAGGGGGCTGCCAACACTCTTGCTCTGATAGATTTCCACTGGCTTGTTCAGGAACATGGGGTTGCAGATTAATTACCAGTAAATATTTAAACGAAAAATAGGTCCTACGCGTTTCGGCTAAGAAACAGACTTTTTTTAAGGGATCGCACACATACAATACCTAAAACAAGATTGAATTAAAAAAATTATCATTGTAACAAACCTTACGCTGTACTCAGGGCCCTATAAATCTTCCAAAAAGCTGCAAAGTTAACAAAACAGGCGAGGCAACGTGAAATTGTTTATTATTTACAGGGATATGGTAATAGCAAACAGGACTGAATACTAAGGCAGTTCGAAATCCATAATTCTTTTCAAGATATCAGATGCGTGTTATAATTCAGGAACTCGATTATTTATAATTCAAATACTGGTTATAGCGCAACATAATGCATTACTGCTACTAAAGCACCGCACTTAGAGCTTAGAAAAAAAGCTTCCTTCCATTAAACACAGTAAGAGCACCGAGAAGCAGGAATTTACTTATCTCACACTTTTTAAAAGTTTCTGAAATGAGGAAATAGTATTAATGGGACTTGAAACAGTTTTTAGATAAATTTGATGGTTAGGAGTTTGGGCAGCGTACCGTAAAAATCGTGTCATTTCAAGAAAAAAGTCTGTCTGATGCGTTAAAAACAATGTCTAAAGACTGGCTATTATCAGGATATTTTTTGAGGTCATGAAGAATGAGAGGACCTTTCTAAGAGATTATTTTCATTACACGTCAAGACCTGTGCCATTCAGAGTTGGTTAAATACCCTCCTTTAATTTCAGTACATTGTCATGCAGAGTCCAGGTTGCATGCTGTGGTTTTTGATAGACTTGAGATTTGTTTCGTTATGATCTACAATTCATCGGAATTTGGAATGATTGGTGATTGGTTGAATTCTCCAACTCTAAGCCAAAATATACCCGACTCACAAAGCAAATAAAATGTGCAATGGACAAAAATGTTGTTGTTTTGTTTCATGATTCTGAATTCCACCTGTGCACGAGATGATTGATTGCTATTGGACATTAAATTAATGGTGATTTTAGTCAAAAGTCAAGGAAAGCTTTATTTAATAAATATATAATAAGGAGGTTTTACCCTGTTTTTGGATACTTTTTCAGAATTAATCTGTTATATATTTATGGTATGTATTTATTTAGCAGAACACCGATTGGCCCATTTTCCTGTTCTTTTGGTTCATCTGATTTGTTTTCCGAAATCTTATTTTCCTAACGAATTTCAGCCGAGCACAATCGACATATGGACGAAATTTGCCCGTCCTGAAGATTACTTTATTTTCAACAGTGAAGTGATTCGGCCGATACATATCATTCCGATATGCACAAGTCGAGTTTGTGATGCTCTGTAGTTGGAAACTCAAAACTATTTTTTATACCAAAATAATATTTCAAAGTTCACAGAGAACTTCAGAAATTATAGTACAAGAACAGTCATTAATCAGGTTTCACCTCCCAGTCTAATCTGCATTTGCTCATTTCTTCTAAATATGGCAAAACATCAACACATATTGTACATGATGAAATGTTGACTGATCCACAGTCCGTAAAATCTGGGGTCCAGTCGTAATTTGTTTTGGGGGGATGTGAAGGTATTGTTTGACATTTCAGACATGGTTCAGAGATTTTAATTAACTAGTCTCAGGTATTTGCGTTTTTTTGTGATCTGCTATAGGAAATAAATATAATGAAAGCAGGTGATGTGCTCATTTATAAATGGTGTTCTAAGATAAAGGAATGAAGCAGATCATGAAATATTAAGCATTGATTGTCGGTAAATCCAAGGTGTCACCATTACTTTGTAGGAACGTTATGGATTGTGTCTTCATTGAACAACAGTCTGCTGAATTGTTTAGGTTGAATTTCACGCATACAATACGAATAATTAAATTGTTTATCTACGGACACATTTCATGTCACAGAAAGCATTTTAAACCAATATAAAAAATGAAATAGATCACGCTACCCCAACACACATGGGAATCGCATGGTCCTCAGCACCAACACTAACCAACTGCATACGTCAACCAGGAAATCAAAGGCTGAGGCTTCAAAAAGGCTAATTAAAGTCAAAACATGAAGCTGGGCTTCCATACAATGTCATTAATTACTGGAAAGCATCTATGTCCTTTTTTTTTTCTTTTTTTAAGGAAATACAGTTTTTTTCACATTCAATCTTAATTTTGATAACTACGTTGATGCAGATTTATTTTCGTGTCATCAGGTTTCCATAGAACGTCTACTCAAAGCTCACAAACAACTGCAACTTCCAAGATTAGTGTTCAAACTCAAGGAAATCGGTCTAGATGAAAATGATTGTTCTTGGGTAGAACATTGGCTTAAAAATAGAGTACAAAGAGTTGTTGTTAATGGTACATTTTTAAGCTGGACAGAGGTGGCAAGTGGTGTCCCTCAGGGGTCTGTTCTGGGACCCCTTCTATTTAACATGTTTATAAATGATCTTGAAGACAGCATTGGAAGTCATGTTTCAGTGTTTGCAGATGACACAAAACTTTGTAAAATAATACAATGTGAGCAAGATATTACTTTGCTGCAGAGGGATGTAGATAGACTGGAGGACTGGGCACTCAAATGGCAGATGAAATTTAATGTTGAAAAATGCAAAGTTATGCACTTTGGTGTAAAGAATACACAAGCAACGTATACCCTTAATGGAAGCGAATTAGGGATAACAACACACGAAAAGGACTTGGGAATTGTTATAGACAACAAACTATGCAACAATGTGCAATGTCAATCAGCAGTGGCCAAGGCCAGTAAGGTATTGTCATGCATGAAAAAGGGCATTCATTCCCGGGACGAGAATATAATTTTGCCTCTTTATAAATCACTGGTAAGACCACATATTGAATATGCTGTGCAATTTTGGGCACCTGTTCTAAAGAAGGATATTATGGCACTAGAAAAAGTGCAGAGGCGGGTTACAATTTAATAAAAGGAATGGAACATATCAGCTATGAAGAAAGGTTAACAAATTTAAACCTATTTAGTTTAGAAAAACGTCGCCTGAGAGGGGATATGATAACATTATACAAATATATTCGGGCCCAATACAAACCATTGTGTGGAAATCTATTCACAAACCGGACTTTACATAGGACACGAGGCCATGCGTTTAGACTGGAAGAAAGAAGATTTCGTCTAAGGCAAAGGAAAGGTTTTTTTACTGTAAGAACAATCAGGATGTGGAATTCTCTGCCTGAAGAAGTGGTTTTATCAGAGTCCATACATATGTTCAAACTGCTACTAGATGCATACTTGCAAAACAAAATATTCAAGGATATAATCTTTCAATGTAGGGTAATAACTGCTTGATCCAAGGATAAATCTGACTGCCATTCTGGGGTCAAGAAGGAATTTATTTCCTAGCTTGTTGCAAAATTTTACTTCAAACTGTTTTTTTTTGCCTTCTTTTGGATCAACAGCAAAAAACAAATGTGAGGAAGGCTGAACCTGATGGACGCAAGTCTCTTTTCAGCTGTGTAACTATGTAACTATGTAACTTAATGGCCAGCGTTTCTACACAACATTGTCATGAAATAGTACAATGGCAAATATGTTCCTTCTGTTACTCCATCATTGACACAAAAATGTGATATTTAAATTTCCCGACAGTTTGTCAATGTATTCTTAACCATATTGAACTTTTAATATTTTCATATTTTCATCATAATCTCCAATGATTTAATTTATAAAATGATAAAATAAAATGTCCGTAAATATAGATTCTGGTTTTCGTTATTCTTCCATTTCTTCTTATTTCCCTGATGTAAATCTGGATCACAACTAGAAATGTTCCAGCAAAAAAGAGTTTCTTTGGATTATTTATAAAATCTTTTCTGTCTAAAACATTTCCAGCTGGAACCCATTCAGGACGAAATCCCTTCGATTCAGCGTGGAGCCTACATAACAGCACATTCTTCACACAGCCATTATCATTAAAGGAGAGAGAGTCATCGTCCCACGCAATCGGTTGTCAAGCCATGTATTATTATAATTATTAACGTATTCCGCAGAATTCTACATCATAAAGGGGGAAGTTTAACAATAAATGAGATAATTACAAACGTTACAGGAATATAGGTTGATGAGAACTCTGCCCAAAAGAGCTTACAATCTAGAGTATTAACCAAAAAAGGAGGTTTAGGAATAACTAAACATGATCAATGTTTTCCGGTCTATTCACATGAAATGAAACGGTTTCTGGCAGGGGCGGACTGACACCTCGCAGGGCCCTCGGGCAGTGGGTGATCAAGGGCCCGCCCTCCTGGTCCTGGTCCAAGGTTTTCTGGTTCCCTGCTATTCTTCTACCCCTTCTTTCTGGTGCTTTTACACATATATTATGTGTAGGTTGCCCAGCACACAGAATGGATGTGTGAGCCACAAATCCCTGACTCCCACATCCCCGAGTGCCCCCCAAAATGTCCAGATTTACTTTTAAGGGGTTAATCCAACCAAAACCAGTGTTTTAATAAACACTGTTTTTAGATGGAGTAACCCTTGCTGGAGTGCCTCCCCAGCAATTAAAATAAAGCAAATTTAATTACACACTTCCACTAATTTTGCTTTGGACATCACAAGCAGCATCCCCCACATGTACAACCTTAAAACTAGCCACATGTGTTTGGAGTCTACTTGTGGGGTTGCGTGTGTGGGGGATGTGGTTAGTGATGTGTTCCTGTATGTCAAAGTGTTGTGTTAGATTAATCCTTTCTCTTGTTTTACCTATTGTACAGCGCTGCAGAATATGTTGGCGCTTTATAAGAGATTGTAAAAGTTGTGTGTGTGAAGGCTGTGTGCAGTATTGCAATGGTGGGTATGCTGTTTGTGATGTGTATGTGAAGGGAGGCTGCATGTCATTTTGTATGTGTGGGGATGCTGCTTGTGGTGTGTCTATACAGTGAGGCTCCTTGTGGGTTTTTGCGTGTGTGAATGGGGCTATTTGCAGTGCATTATGTGAGTAGAGAGGGCTGGCTGTGTTGCAGTGTGTGTGGGATAGAATCTGTAGTAGGCATCTGGTGGTTACTGGGGCTGTGGTGTGTGCGTGTTTGGATAATAGAGGTTCTACTGTGTATAAGTTGGATAGTGGCTGTAGTGTGTGTGTGTAGGGGGATAAATGCTGAAATAGGTGCAGGGAGGCACAGAGGCTGTGGTGGGCACTGTGAGGCGCGGGGACTGAGGTGGGCGCAGGGAGGCACGGGGACTGAAGTGGGGGGTGGGGCTGGACAGAGTATGAGATGGGACATAGATGTTGTGGTGAGCTCAGGAAGGGACATAGGGGCTGTGGTGGGTACTGAAAGGGATAGGAGTTATGGTAGTTGGAGGTGGCATAAGGGATGTGGTGGGAGCATAGGGGTTTGGGTGGAAACATGGATAGGTAGATCCTGGGGTGAGTGTTGGGAGGAATGGTGGCTGAGGTGAGTGCAGGGGGGGTGAGGTGGGTGCAGGAGCAGCTGTGGTGGATGCAGACGGGGCTGAGGTGGGTGCAGGGGAAGCTGTGGTGTGTGCAGAAGGAGCTGTGGTGGGTGCGGATAGACAAGGGGCTGTTGTGGGCACAGGATGGGACATAGAGGCTGTAGTGGGCACAGGGAGGGACATAGTGGCTGTAGTGGGTACTGGAAGGCATAGGAGCTATGGTAGGTGGAGGTGGCATAGGGGCTGTGGTGGGTACAGGGATAGGTAGATCCTGGGGTAAGTGCAAGGAGGAATGGTGGCTGAGGTAGGTGCACGAGAACTGAGGCAAGTGCAGGGGGAGCTGTGGTTAGTACAGGGGGGCTGAGGTGGGTGCAGGTGGAGCTGTGGTTAGTACAGGGGGGTCGAGGTGGGTACAGGGAGAAAGGGGGCTGAGGTGGGTGCAAGGGGAGATGTGGTGTGTGGAGGAGGAGCTTAGGTGGGTATTGGGGGCTGAGGTGGTTACTGGGGGCGGAGGTGGGTACAGGGGGGCTGAGGTAGGAGCACAGGTGGGTACTGGGGGCTGAGGTGGGAGCAGAAGTGGGTACTGGGGGCTGAGGTGGGTAAAGGAGGTTGATGTGGGTAATGAGGGGTAGAGGTGGGAGCAGAGATGGGTACTGGGGCTGAGGTGGGAGCAGGGGGGCTGAGGTGGGTACTGGGGGCTGAGGTGGGTACAGGGGGGCTGAGGTGGGAGCAGAGGTTGGTACAGGGGGGCTGATGTGAGTACAGGGGGGCTGTTGTGGGTACTAGGGGCTGAGGTGGGTACTGGGGAGCTGAGGTGGGGGCTGAGGTGGGTACAGGGGGGCTGATGTGGGCACTGAGGTGGGTACAGGGGGGCTGATGTGGGTACAGGGGGGCTGAGGTTGGGCAGAGGTGGGTACAGGGGGCTGATGTGGGCCCTGAGGTGGGAGCAGAGGTGGGTACAGGGCGCTTAGGTGGTAGCCGAGGTGGGTACAGGGGGGCCGAGGTGGGTACTGGGGTGCTGAGGTGGGAGCAGAGGTGGATATTGGGGGCTGAGGTGGGTACAGGGGGGCTAAGGTGGGAGCAGAGGTGGATATTGGGGCAGAGGTGGGTACAGGGGGGCTGAGGTGGGTACTGGGGGCTGAGGTGGGAGCAGAGGTGGGTACAGGGGGGCTGAGGTGGGAGCAGAGGTGGGTACTGGGGGCAGAGGTGGGTACTGGGGGGATGAGGTGGGTACTGGGGGCTGAGGTGGGTGCAGAGGTGAGTACTTGGGGCTAAGGTGGGTAGAGGGGTGCAGAGGTGGGTAGAGGGGTGCAGAGGTGGGTAGAGGGGTGCAGAGGTGGGAACAGGGGGGCCGAGGTGGGTACAGGGGGGCTGAGGTGGGTACTGGGGGGCTGAGGTGGGTACTGGGGGCTGAGGTGGGCACTGGGGGGGCTGATTTGGGTACTGGGGGGGCTTAGGTGGGTACCGGCGGGGCTGATTTTGGGTACTGGGGGGGCTGATTTTGGGTACTGGGGGGGCTGATTTGGGTACTGGGGGGGCTGATTTTGGGTACTGGGGGGGCTGATTTGAGTACAGGGGGGGCTGATTTGAGTACAGGGGGGGCTGATTTGGGTACAGGGGGGCTGAGGTGGGTACAGGGGGGCTGATTTGGGTACTGGGGGGGCTGATGTGGGTACTGGGGGGGGGGCTGATATGGGTACAGGGAGACAGGGGGGTGCTGACCTGAATTAAAATTATAAGAAGCTTACCTGTGCTGTTTGCCAGGCTGCTCCAGCTACTTATCGTCCAGTGCTCTTCAGGCAGGGCAGGAAGTGATGTCACTTCCTGGCCCCGCCTCTTCCTCCTCACACACAGCACCGCAAGGCTGGAGACCTGGCAGCAAGAACTGAATACTCACTGCCAGGTCTCCCTGAGAGAGGGAAACGGGTGAGGGAGGAAGGGGGTTAACTACAGAGTGATATGCTGCAGGGGTCCTGCAGCATATCACTGGAATAACGGAGGAATCATGTTTTCTGGCTGAGGAGATCTCTGATCTCAGCCAGAGCATGACTGTGCTGCCAGGCCCCTGACTGCCTCGGGCCCTCGGTCCATGACCGATCTGCCCGACCTGTCAGTCCGCCCCTGGTTTCTGGCCTCAGTTTACACAGAGTTTACTAGAGCATGCCGACTTGAATTTACCTCCATTCTGAGTCTCGTCTAATGGGAATCTTGAATGACCTAAGCCAAGTATGTCAAACTCAAAAGGCTAGCACGGGCCAAATAAACAAGGTTTATGTTTATGTGGGCTGCAACAAAAAAAAAACACCTTACATTTTCATAGAAACGTAGGCTTATTTTAAAAAGTACAGAATAAAAAAAGCCCCAGCATCCCCTTCTACTAAACCCCAGCCCCCCTCTACTGAACCCCAGTCTTCTCCTCTATACTAAATCCCAGTCCTCCCTATACTAAATCCCAGTCCTCCTCTCTACTAAATCCCAGCACCCTTCTGTACTAAACCCCGGCCCCTATTTAAAAAACAAACAACAAAACGATATTAATCAACAGGCAGACTCCACTCACATTGCTGCTGCCAGTATGCGACTCCGGAATCCAGCCTCTGGTATACCCCCAATAGCACCGTCCGCACCCTGTGCCAAAGCAGATCCTCCCACTACTCCTTGAAACCCCGTAAAGGTGGAGCACATTGACGTCACGTCGGAATGTGACGTAGTGTTGCGTGCCTCCGTGCACCTTCAGGTCTTCCACTTTCCAGCCGTGGCCATTGCAACACTGACCAACACACACACACTGACCGACACACACACACACACTCACTGACAGGCAGATACACACACAGACACCTACTCACTGACAGACACACACACTGACAGACACACACACTCAATGACAGACACATACACAAACTCACTGACAGACACACACACACTCACTGACAGACACACACACACTGACAGACAACACACATTTACACATTCTTGCACTCATCTTGTAAATCATTTTATTTATTGCTCACTACCTTTGGGAGCTGGTGTGGGGCCTCTCCCTGGGGTCCAGTGGGGATCTTCTCTCGTGAGGCCTCCCTTCCTGCTCCTCACTGCTCCCTCATGCACGCAGGTTAGTGATGCCGGGCCGGAATTACGTCATATTCCGGCACCGGGCATCACTACAGAGGGCGCGCGTGAGGGATCAGTGAGGAGCAGGAAGAACAGACCTCCCTTGCTGCCGCCAGCATCCTCTCCCCCTAGCCGGGTAACTTTTAGCAGAGTAGGCACCTGCAATGTGGGGAGAGCAGGTGTCTACTCTGCCTTAACAGTAAGGATGTCAAACTCGCGGCTCGCTGGGCCGCAAAGATTTTCATTGTGGGCAGCACGCGGCCCATAGGCCGCGAGTTTAACATGCTTGATCAAAGCTGAAGATCAACCAACAAAGTCAATAGGATTCAAAGTTTCAAAGCAACCTCTATCCATTTTATCAAGTGAGTTTGTAGAAATGCCTGGGTTTATGTAAGGTTTCATCAGAATACGTTTGCATCAAGTCTTTCAAGGATGGATGGATATCTGTTTTGATTGCAGCACTGTGGAACAATTATCGCTAAAGACCAGGATTCGCGTAGACCTGCTCAAAAAAATATCAAACTTTTCTTCGAGACGGCATTAATAAGGGTAACTATGGAGGTCTTTACAAGGATGGTAAGTGGTTGTTTTTGATGTGGCTGCTTGGAAATAGCAGTGCTACTTTAAGGACTGTAGTTCAATTACTTCTTTTATTTCTTTCAGAGTCATTCCTACTCTGGGGGCACTCCGATTAACAGTTTCCTGTTACCTTATGGACTTACGCATTGTCACAGGAGATGGGACTCCATGTACGTGTTCACTTAATTATACTTTGTCTCATTAATATTTCCCTGCATTCGAATGGAATTTTTCCCTTCTGTTCGGTTACCGAACAGATTCTGTGGGATCCCCTTATTCGCAAATCATGTTTAGGCTTGATTGGACGATTGTGCTTGTCCCATTCTAAATATGATAAACATGAAGATTGAGTACTAATCTGTGGATAGGTATTAATGTCTCTTTTGTATATGATATTGGAACACAAGGCTTGTTCCTATCAAATGACTCCTTATCTAAATGGAAATTAACACATATGGCAAATGAGAGAGTTAGTTTATACTGAAACCAGACGTCCAGGCCACTTACGTGTGACTTCTCACACCTTACAGACTAGCTCTCCTGGGGTCCCAGCTTCAAAGAGGAATTTAGGTTGTAAGCTTTGACCTCCCATACAATCAAATAAACCCCTTTTGAAATTGACAATACCACCTCTACCACGCAGCCAGTTCATATATGCACGAACATAACTTTCGTTTTGCCGAACCGATCTAAGCACTTTTTGGATATGTTGTGCGCTTAGATCGGGGCTATTCTGGAATATAATTTTTGTGGGGTTCCGATGCTGTTGTCATGTATTTTTGTGATATGTAAAAATAGTTTGTAAGTCTTCCTATTTGAGAGATAATTGGATTAGCTTAATTGGAGCTCAATTATCTCTCAAACACCATGGCTTGTGGGAAGGAAACCCCTGTTATTTTGAAACCCCATGCTAGGGGAACTGCATAAAAAGCCGAGTGTGGCCTAATAAAGTTTAGATTGCTGCTTTTACCCACTACGACTGGTTGCATCCATTATATTGGGAAAACTCTACACATAGGGAATACTTATACTATATTCAGCACATCTGGAGTTGGGACTAGTTGAGGATTGAAGGAATAACAGCAATAGACACACGAACCCGTGACACTCGTCCTCAGTGAGATTCTGCTCTCGGGTTTCCTTTGCTCACCAGTAAGCATTTTTATACTGCCTGAGCACTGTTGGCAAATTTGTAAAGATAAATCTTCCCAAGTGCAACATTTGCATGGCATCAACGTCCTCATTTCAGTAATGAAGGTCTGTGTGAGAGCCTGGATGTGAATGTAGCGTCTCGAACGTGTGTAGAATCTGTCTGTTTCACAACGCTTTGCCTGAGTCAGCAAATTGAATTACTACTGCCTTACGTCAAAGCTAGTTTATGGTCTTAGATATGATATGGGTTACTAAATTCTTCACCTCCTGTGCATTCTGCATCAGATTCTAATGGATTGAAGGATTATTTCAGTGTGAACTACTGCATAGGGCAGGGGAGATGAGCACAGAAAACTTCCACTGTTTACAGACATTAGATAATGTAAAACTTCAGTTTATGCTTTAAAGAAAGAGCTGAGCATTTACAGGTTTGCAGAGTGTCCTATGAAAGCATGTTTTAGAGCTCCCATACTCTGACTATCTCCGCCAGATCAGTTTCTCCGCTGCTACCAGGGAATTTGCAGACCCAGTTGTCGGACCTCAGACATCTGAGGAAGCCCAGGTCACGTGGGTGAAACGCGTTATGTAATGAGGGGGCGGAGCCAGGATCCGAGATAAGGAAGCAACTTGAATCACTGACTTTTAACCAGAGCGCTTTGTGTGGGAATTTGTATATTACAAGCCCACAACTTCTGGAGTAAGCAGTTTTAATTGTAATATTTATAAATTTAGTTTTGAAACTGTGCCATTGGTGCGCTCCTGGTTCTGTCCCCTATACAGTGCTGCACAGGATGCGTGGTCTCCCTAGGACACCTGATTGTGGGATTTTTCCCTCTCCATAGGAGCCTATCCCACCCAGAGCCAGGGTTTATCAGGCTCTGGGAAATATGAGTGTGAACTCCCAATCTTTAATAAATGTGCACAACTAAAATATTTAAGATCAGACGGTCTCCACTATATTTTGTTTTGTATGTATCTTTTCAGGTGATTCCATGAAAATATTTGTTCTGGTGAGATGTATAGCTTGGAGGAAAGACAAGACAGGGGGGATATGATAGAAACATTTAAATACATAAAGGGAATCCACACAGTAAAGGAGGAGACTATATTTAAAAGAAGAAAAACTACCACAACAAGAGGACAGTCTTAAATTAGAGGGACAAAGGTTTAAAAATAATATCAGGAAGTATTACTTTACTGAGAGGGTAGTGGATGCATGGCATAGCCTTCCAGCTGAAGTGGTAGAGGTTAGCACAGTAAAGGAGTGTAAGCATGCGTGGGATAGGCATAAGGCTATCCTAACTATAAGATATGGCCAGGGACTAATGAAAGTATTTAGAAAACTGGGCAGACTAGATGGGCCGAATGGTTCTTATCTGCCGTCACATTCTGTGTTTCTATGTTTCTATGAGATATACCAATTGCCCGTATATAGAGAATAAACATTTAGCCCAACACTATTTCTTGGTTTTGGATGTTACGAGAAACAAAAGGGAGTTGACTCTTAAATGGCAGAGTATTGAGTAATGAGACTGTTTGAGCATGATCTATACATTAAAACCACTTCATTAAGCTTATTAATTATCATTGTACATTCACGTGTCTCATTAAATAAGAAAAATGTAAAAATCTCCTGGCAATGTAATGGTCCTTTCTTTTCATCTGGGCAAACCTGGCAAATGCCCAGTTGGCTGTGGTGGACATGGGCCGAGAGTGACAGAGGAAGATCATCAAACACTACTGCTGGCCTACTGAAAAGGATCCATGGCTGCCCAAATTCCCAGAACTTGGTCTCCCTCCCTTTACTGTAACAGAGGGTTGCCATGTGTTACTAGGCCAATGCTCTACTTCATTCCCTAGTGCCAGCCAGAAAGAGCTGTCTTATCCCCATCACAGCCTTTATCCCAATATACCAATTGACCATATGTAGAGCATAACCATTTAACACAACACACCATCATAGTGTCAGGGTACCTGTGGTCTCTACCTCCGAAAGAGGTAGAGACTTAGCTGTTCCTCCATGCAGACGGTCTGATGGCTCCCTTCCCCGCGGTCTATCCGGTCATGCTAGGCCGGCCGCGAGGGAGTGACTGCCTTTTACAGCATCTAGGCAGGAAGTAGTCATCAGGACACTCCCCCGGAACGACCTGTCAGTCAATTGCTGCAGGACCAATCAGGACGCCTCGGAGGCGTGGTTACTGCTCTGAACAGGGTATTAACAGAGCTTCTTTCATTAGCTCATTGCCCTGTCGTGGTTCTAGCTTGTTCTAGTCACTCAGTGCTTGTGTATTCTATTATCCCTTTTGGTTTTGACCCGGCTTGTTTACCTTACTCTGCTTATCTCTGTTACCCTTGATTCGGCTTGTCTCTCGCTTACCTGTCTTCTGTTACCCTCGACCTCGGCTTGTCTTTGACCATTCTATACTGTACTACTTACGTTAGTCCGGCCATTCTAAGGTCCGGTATACGTATCTGGCTACTGTTTGTACTCTGCGTGTTGGATCCCTGTCCCGATCCTGACATTACGACAGGGCCAATGGATCCTGCAAGTACAAACAGTCAGCTGGCTGCTCCTGATCCTAGGTTTGAAGCCATGGATCACAGAATGGATCAGATGGCGCTTGCGCTACAGGCTCTATTAGCTGGTGCCAATAACCCACCAGAGGAGATACGTAATACCCCTGTTTCTCCTGTCGGTTCAGGTCTAGAGGTAGCCACAGTGGGTGCTTCTTCTCACATTACCCCCCCAGTACGCTATGGTGGGGCTCCTGAGAAGTGTCGTGGTTTTTTAAACCAAATTAGTATCCACTTTGAATTGCAACCTCGCTCTTATCCTACAGATAGGGCAAAAGTAGGATTTATTATCACCCTACTCATTGAGAAAGCTCTGAGAAGGGCCAACCCACTATGGGAGAACGATAATCCATTAGTTTATAACTATAACGCATTTGTAGCTGCTTTTAGAAGAACATTTGACCCTCCAGGTAGAAAGGTTAATGCAGCCAGATTACTGTTGCGCCTGAGACAGGAGAACCAAACACTGGTGGATTATGCACTAGAGTTCAGGTCTCTGGCGGCAGAAATCAAGTGGAATGAGCAGGCGTATATGGATGTATTTTTGAATGGCCTATCTGATGTAATCCTTGATGAGGTTGCTACCAGAGAACTCCCTGAGAATTTAGAGGATTTAATTTCGTTCATCTCTCGTATAGATGAACGTCTAAGAGAGAGACAGAACACTCGAGAGAGGAACCAGAGACCTTCTTTTAGGTTAGCTCCCGCTGTTCCAAGTCCTGACTCCACGATATCTTTGCTTACTGAACCTATGCAGATAGGGTATACCCGCCTCTCTGAGGAGGAAAGACAGCACAGGAGAAGAGAGGGTTTGTGTATGTATTGTGGAGCCAAGGGTCATTTACTCTCGAACTGTTCTAACCGCCCGGGAAACGCTCGCACCTAAGTCTCTTTAGAGGACAGGCCTTGGGTGTTTCTATTTTGTCCTCTACTCCTGATTATAAAGATCACAGGCTTCTGCTACCAGTTTCCTTAACTTGGGGGAAGGAAGTAGTAAGGGCTATGGCATTGATAGATTCCGGTGCTGCTGAGAATTTTATCGACCAAGCCTTTGCTAGTAAGAACAATTTCCCATCCCAGCTAAGGGAGACACCTTTGGCCGTTGAGGCCATAGATGGTAGACCACTACTAGACCCTGTTATCTTTCGTGAGACCATACCCATTAATTTAAATGTTGGTATCCTACACGTGGAGAATTTATCTCTTCTGCTCATTTCGTCTCCTTCCGTTCCCATAGTTCTGGGGTACCCATGGTTGAAAAAACATAACCCTATTATTGATTGGGAGTTAGGAGAGATACTCTCGTGGGGCCAGGGCTGCCAGGATCGGTGTTTGTGCAAGGTTTCTCCATTAGCTAATATTAACATACCGGAGAATCCTACTCAGTCCACAGAAAGACAAATACCAGACCTTTACCTAGACTTAAGGGCAGTGTTTGACAAGAAGAATGCCGATTCTTTGCCTCCACACAGGTCATTTGACTGTAAGATTAAGCTTCTACCCGGCACTATGCCTCCGAGGGGCCATGTATATCCTTTGTCTGTTCAGGAAAACTCGGTTCTAGAGGAGTATATTCGGGAGAATTTAGAAAAGGGATTCATCAGGAGGTCTTCTTCTCCGGCCGGGGCTGGGTTCTTTTTCATTAAGAAGAAGGATGGCACGCTGAGACCTTGTATCGATTACCGAGGCTTGAATAAAATAACTGTCAGAAATGCCTATCCTATCCCACTGATTACCGAGTTATTTGATCGTCTTAAGGGCTCCAAAATCTTCACCAAGTTAGATCTCAGAGGGGCTTACAATTTGGTGAGAATCCAGCAAGGTCACGAGTGGATGACGGCATTCAATACCCGGTATGGCCATTATGAATACACTGTGATGCCATTTGGACTATGCAATGCTCCTGCAGTATTTCAAGATTTGATTAATGAGGTACTTAGGGAGTTTCAGCATGATTGTGTTATCGTTTACCTGGACGACATACTAATACACTCTAAGGAGATTGAGACTCACCATAGACAGGTCAGAAAGGTATTACACAAGCTGCTGCAACATGGTCTATATTGCAAATTGGAGAAGTGCAGTTTTGATCAGTCTCAGGTAGACTTTCTTGGATACGTGATTTCTGGGGAAGGTTTTAAAATGGATCCTGTAAAACTTCAATCTATTTTAGACTGGCCCTTGCCCAAAGGACTCAAGGCTATCCAAAGGTTTATTGGTTTTTCCAACTACTATAGGCGCTTCATTAAAGGATACTCCTCTATCATTGCGCCTATTACCAATATGACCAAACAAGGGGCTGATACTAAGTTCTGGTCTAAGGAGGCTCTGGGTGCTTTCAAGACTCTCAAGGAACTTTTTGCCTCGGCTCCCATTCTAGTCCATCCTGATACGACTCTGCCTTTCTTGCTCGAGGTCGATGCCTCTGAGACAGCAGTTGGGGCTGTTCTGTCTCAAAGGTTAGGGGTGGATAAACCGTTACACCCTTGTGGTTTCTTCTCTAAGAAATTTTCTGGGCCTGAGAGCAGATATGACATCGGGAAAAGGGAACTGTTAGCAGTCATTAAAGCCTTAAAGGAGTGGAGACATTTGTTGGAGGGGACCCTACACCCTATTACGATTTTGACGGACCACAAAAACTTGTCCTATATTGGGGAGGCTAAGCGCTTATCCTCTAGACAAGCTCGTTGGTCCTTATTCCTGACTCACTTCAATTATGTACTGACTTACAGACCTGGTTCTAAAAACTCTAAAGCCGATGCATTATCTCGCCAATATGAACCTTCTACTGTACCTGAACCAGTTCTTTCTTCTATAGTTCCGAAATGCAATATCATTGCTAATACGAATCTCAGGATTCATTCTCCATTATTGGCCGAGATCATTAAGTTGCAACATCTAGCACCTAAACAGACTCCTGCGGGCCGTCATTTCGTTCCTCCTGCTCTTCAACTGGAACTTTTACAGTGTTTACATAATAGCAAGATGGCGGGACATCCTGGTATTCGCAAGACTTACGCGTTGATCTCTAAGGACTTCTGGTGGCCTGCTTTACGGAGGGATATTGAGGAGTTCATCGCTGCATGTGAAGTTTGTACTAAAACCAAACAACCCCATACGCTTCCATGTGGATTCCTGCAACCCTTGGAGGTTCCAGAAAGACCATGGTCCTGTTTGGCCATGGACTTTATTGTCGATCTACCTATCTCTAAAAGACAGACTGTTATCCTCACCGTGGTTGACAGGTTTACTAAGATGGCACACTTCATTCCCCTGCCTAAACTCCCGTCTTCTCCCGAATTGGCAGAGATATTCGCTAAGGAGATTTTTCGCCTACATGGGATACCCTCTCAAATTGTATCGGACAGAGGCTCCCAATTTGTTTCCCGCTTTTGGAGGTCCTTCTGCTCTCAACTTGGTATTAAATTAAACTTTTCTTCTGCCTATCATCCTCAGTCTAACGGAGCTGCTGAACGTACCAACCAGAAAATTGAACAATATTTACGATGCTTTGTTTCTGAACACCAGGATGATTGGGTCGGTTTGATTCCTTGGGCGGAGTTTGCACACAACAATCTCGTTTGCGATTCTACTCATTCAAGCCCCTTCTTCATGAATTATTCTTCCTTCAGATTCTCCTTCCCAGGGGGTACCGTCGGTTGATGTTCATGTTGCCAATTTGAGGAAGTTGTGGGATCAAACTCGACAAATCCTTGTGCACAACTCTATGTTGGTCAAGAAACGCGCTGATAAACGTAGAAGGGCGGCTCCGGTCTTTGTTCCTGGTGATAGGGTATGGCTGAGCACGAGGAACATCCGTTTAAAAGTGCCCTCCATGAAGTTCGCTCCTCGTTATATTGGACCCTACAGGGTGCTGACCCGTATCAATCCAGTTGCGTATCGTTTAGCTCTTCCTAATACCTTACGCATCCCGAACTCGTTTCACGTTTCATTGCTGAAACCACTCATATGTAACAGATTTTCCTCCACAATAGCCCCTCCTCGCTCCGTTCAGGTGGAGGGTCAGGAGGAGTATGAGGTTAACTCTATTATTGATTCTCGAATCTCCCGGGGGAGAGTACAATATCTGGTTGATTGGAAGGGATATGGTCCTGAGGAGAGGAGTTGGGTACCTCAGGAGGATGTTCATGCTCCCCGTCTCCGCAGGGCGTATCACTCTCGCTTCCCATCTCGTCCCGGTTCATTCCGCCCGGTGGGCGTATCTGAGAGGGGGGGGTACTGTCAGGGTACCTGTGGTCTCTACCTCCGAAAGAGGTAGAGACTTAGCTGTTCCTCCATGCAGACGGTCTGATGGCTCCCTTCCCCGCGGTCTATCCGGTCATGCTAGGCCGGCCGCGAGGGAGTGACTGCCTTTTACAGCATCTAGGCAGGAAGTAGTCATCAGGACACTCCCCCGGAACGACCTGTCAGTCAATTGCTGCAGGACCAATCAGGACGCCTCGGAGGCGTGGTTACTGCTCTGAACAGGGTATTTAACAGAGCTTCTTTCATTAGCTCATTGCCCTGTCGTGGTTCTAGCTTGTTCTAGTCACTCAGTGCTTGTGTATTCTATTATCCCTTTTGGTTTTGACCCGGCTTGTTTACCTTACTCTGCTTATCTCTGTTACCCTTGATTCGGCTTGTCTCTCGCTTACCTGTCTTCTGTTACCCTCGACCTCGGCTTGTCTTTGACCATTCTATACTGTACTACTTACGTTAGTCCGGCCATTCTAAGGTCCGGTATACGTATCTGGCTACTGTTTGTACTCTGCGTGTTGGATCCCTGTCCCGATCCTGACACATAGGCCCTATACCCCACATTACTGCCCCTCTACAGTTTCTATATTCCACTATTGCCCCTACCTCCACACAGCCCTATCCCGCAACACAGCCCCTATCCACATTGTTACAGCCCCTATGCCTCATTTTATTGCCCTTCCCCCCTCATCACAGCCCTCTCCCCTTCATTACAGTCCCTACATATCGCAGACTCTTTTCACTGCTACACTACAGCCATTATCTCCCCATCAGAGCCATTATCACCACATCCCAGCCCTATCCCCCCACCACAGCCCCTTTGGGAAGTGTGCACGATATTGATGAGGACACAAAACACTCCTCTCTGGCTTGGCCCCCACTAGTATTGGGCTACTGTGCCTTTAAATGTCCAGGCTAAAATCTTGTCCCAGTCCAGTCCTGGTACCCTGTGTTAAAAGCTGAAATGTTTTTGAATATTACATAGTACATTGTAGAGCACTGTGACAATAGGGTATCAGCCTACCACTGGTTAACTTTTATAAGAGATAGACCGTAATAGCTGCGTTAAAAAGGTAAAATTGAGGCATAAAAGCTTAATGTACGGGATAATTATAACGTCATTATCATTAGTTTCTTAAAAAGCACTTAGTCGTACTCTGACTTCTAAAAGTATATCTACCATAATAATATCCTCCTAAAGCAATTTGTTATATTATTAGACAATAATTTAATCTGGTACATTTAGTGCTAAGCTACAAAAATATGAATAGTTTAATTGCAACCCCTTCCAATTATTTCTAAATATTTAATTTGGAGACTAATCATGGATTTTACTCGTTAGTTAGTAATATGGTTTAATCTTTCCTAGATGCAGTTTGGCTCAGAAAACAATCTTTAGTTTAATGAAGTTGTTTTGTTGTGTAGATCATGCCCCTGAAGTCTCGCTGCTCAATTCTCTTCTATTTAGGAGTTAAATCACTTTTGTTTCTGTCCATGCAGCCCTAGCCACACCTCCACTGGCTGTGACTCACACAGCCTCCAAGATTTTTAAAAATCATTTTTCTCACAGTGTGTTTGTTTTAGAAATTCTTATATTCCTCTCTGTTAATTGAACTTTAATCACCCATGAGGCAGGGAGATCTGGAATTCGCCCATGTGGCATTTTGGCCCAGACTTATTTCATCCATGCAATCATTTGAGGGGAAATTATTTGGACGAACCAAAATGGAGCAAAAATAGACCAATCATTCTATTGCAAAATATTTTTTTCCTGCCATTCACTTTACTAGTTAAAGGGACACTCCAGGCACCCAGACCACTTCTGCTCATTGGAGTGGTCTGGGTGCCAACTCCCACTACCCTTAACCCTGCAAGTGTAATTATTTTTAAACTGCAATAATTACCTTGCAGGGTTAAGTCCTCCCCTAGTGGCTGTCTAGAGCCACTAGAGGGAACTTCCTGCTCTTTAGCACAGGTTTTCTGTGCTAGAGCGTCGCTGGACGTCCTCAAGCTGTGTGAGGACCTCCAGCGTCGCTCTATTCCCCATAGGGAAGCATTGAAATTCATTTTCAATGCTTTCCCATGGGGTGCGCTAATGCGCATGCGCATTAGGTCTCCTCGGCCGGCGGGCGGGATCAGTCTCGCCCAACGGCCGACGTAAGCAGAAGGAAGAGCGGCGGGGGAGGAGGAAGCAGCGACGTGGGACATGTCGCTGCCTCTGGTAAGTCACTGAAGGGGTTTTCACCCCTTCAGCAACTGGGGATTGGGGGGTGGGAGGGAGAGGGACCCTCCAGTGCCAGGAAAATGGATCGTTTTCCTGGCACTGGAGTTTCCCTTTAAGTGAGTCGATGTAACCAATAAAGGGTAAAAGAGGAGCAGTAGTAATACATACATAAATACAATCTATATTTATATATTTATTAAAACGACACTATTGGCACT
Organism: Pelobates fuscus; assembly: GCF_036172605.1. Classification (NCBI taxonomy): domain Eukaryota; kingdom Metazoa; phylum Chordata; class Amphibia; order Anura; family Pelobatidae; genus Pelobates; species Pelobates fuscus. Next base: position 439,798,582 of record NC_086318.1, read on the forward strand.
CAGACCACTCCATCTTATTAAGAGAAACGGCAATGTTTACATTACAAGGTTAAGACTGACTCTAGTGCCTGTCTACAAGACAGCCACTAGGGGCGTTTTCTGCTGTTTCAGAGTTTACCTCTGTGAAATGATGCTCGATGTCCTCACACATTGCATGATGATGTCCAATGTGTAGCGGATGGCCCTGGGCTGTCCTACAAATTTCGTGTGAATACTGTATTCGTATAACCTGCCAGTTTTCTATGTGTTTAAAAGAAATGTATTCCTCTGATTGTTCGGTAGAATCATTCGAATAAAGTAGGGGAATGAAACTACCGAACAACCAGACCCCCCTGTGTGAAGTGTGCCTTCAATTACCCGTGGCAACAATGTTGCAAATGGCTAATTAACGAGCTATGCAGTAGGTCCTTTGTCTCCGGGTGGCCGCCATTCGGCAAACGAACACGTGGTGGTGGCCATTTTGCAAACTCCCGAACAGCGGTGTTTTGCCGTCGAGTGTCTGGAACCCATATCGGACACTCGACTAGGCAAATACCGCTGAGACCTCCAGACTTCCAGTAGTTCGTGTGGAAACTACCGTAGAAAGAACCCCACGAACTAGGGGATTCATTCGAATCCTCCTTAGGCACCCTAACCCAGGCAATTTGTCTTTTTTATTCCCTTGTCTGTGACCGACCACAGGGCCAAAATGCATGGAACTGTTTTCGGATACTTTACCCATGCGGTCGGTCAAATCTTTGCCTGCTCATAACTCCCGAACCCCTGGTCCGATCTGGGTGATTTTTGAGTATGTTGCTCACCCAGATCAGGGTTATCAGGGGATGTGCCATTTAAAGGGGTACCCCTAAGTTTAGGGGTACATCCAGGAACTGGGGGAATCTGAGTACAGTGAAAAGGGGATTATGATGTAAGCTGAGGGGAGGAGAGGTGTGGGAGGTTACTATTCCCAGATTGGGTACTGTACTAATTGTTGCAAACTCCTCCCTTGCATGGGAGCATGCTTTATAAGGCACTGTGGAATAAAGCTTGTCAGTTCTGCTCCTGAAACTGTGTGTCGTCCAGTTATTGGGATTGCTGTTGGGATACTGCTGGATTACTTTTCCTGCTGGAAACCTTGCCTGTGGATTTATAATTGCCTTGTTCCTGAGTCTCACTTGGATTATAAGCGGAGATAACCTGGGGAATATTGTACCTCCGCTACACAATGTCTTTTAGATCCTCAAAGGAAAGTGTTGATTCAATGCTTTCCTATGGGGAAGGCCTAATGCGTGTGCAGCACTTTCCACACATACGCACAAGGTTCCTCTTCACAATGACGGAGGAGGAGGCGGAGACAAACATGTTAATAATCATTTTATTTTATATAGAGCAGATATATGATATGCATTGTGACTATATACATCAAAGCGCTGTCACTTTAATTTAAACACTATTTTCTTTGATTATGTTTTTAGCACATTCATTTTGCATTATATATATATATATATATATATATATATATATATATTCACAAAGCTCTTACAATCGATTAATTAAATACACTTTAGCTTAATTAGCACTAGTACTATTTAATTTATCTTCCGTGTTGGAATTAGTGTAGGACCCACCGATATTGGGGTACCGTAAAGTAATTAGTGTCGGACCCACCGATATTGGGGTACTGTGACTAGTACTATTTAATTTATCTTGTGACTAGTACTATTTAATTTATCTTCCGTGTTGGAATTAGTGTAGGACCCACCGATATTGGGGTACCGTAAAGTAATTAGTGTCGGACCCACCGATATTGGGGTACTGTGACGTAATTAGTGTAGGACCCACCGATATTGGGGTACTGTGATGTAATTAGTGTAGGACCCACCGATATTGGGGTACTGTGACGTAATTAGTGTAGGACCCACCGATATTGGGGTACTGTGACGTAATTAGTGTAGGACCCACCGATATTGGGGTACTGTGACGTAATTAGTGTAGGACCCACCGATATTGGGGTACTGTGATGTAATTTGTGTTGGACCCACCGATATTGGGGTACTGTGACGTAATTAATGTAGGACCCACCGGTATTGGGGTACTGTGATGTAATTAGTGTTGGACCCACCAATATTGGGTTACTGTGATGTAATTGGTGTTGGACCCACCAATATTGGGGTACTGTGACGTAATTACTGTTGGACCCACCAGTATTGGGGTTCTGTGACGTAATTAGTGTAGGACCCACCAATAAGGGGTACTGTGACATAATTAGTGTAGGACCCACCGATATTGGGGTACTGTCAGGGCCGGTGCAAGGATTTTTGGGTACTTAGGCGAAGATGCATTTTTCCTACCCCCCCCTCCTCTAAAATTAACATCTTCACCTATGTGCCTCCTAACCAGCTCCTCCCTCTTCCCCGTCCCTTAGTGTTCCTCTCCCCTCCCCCCTCTTTTCCCTGTCCCTTGGTTTTTCTCTCCCCTCCCCTCTCTGTCCCTTGGTGCACCCCCCACCCTCTTAGCGATCACACTCCCCTTCCTGGTGTGCCTCCTACCTGTCTTGTAGCGTTGCGGAGCAGATCCTCTACAGGAGCTTCAGTTTTCTGTACCTGGCTGGACTGACAGGAAGTGCTCTCTCAGTGAGCACTTCCTGTCAGTCGGGCCGGGTACAGGAAACAGAAGCTCCTGTACTGCGCTCCGCTCCGCCACACTACACTCAGTGGTGTATACACACTAACAGCCACACACACTCAATGACAAACACACAGACGTCACTGACAGACACAGACTCACTGATCTGACACACACTCATTCATTGACAGACACACACTCAATCACAAACATAGTCTCACTGATTTGCAGACACTCACAAACACACACTGATAGACACACTCACACTGACAAAACACACTCATACACTGACAGACACACACATTCATACAATCATTCACAGACACACACACACTCACTCACTCACAAATGCATAAACACACACACACTTACAGACACACACTCACAAACACATACACACAGACACATACACACTCTCACACATACACAGACACACACACTCACAGACAAACACATACACACACTCACACATACACATACTCACACATACACACACACTCACAGACAAACACATACACACACACTCACACATACACAGACACACACATACACAGACACATACACACACTCACACTCACAGACAAACACAGACACACACACTCAGAGACAAACACATACACACACTCACACTCACAGACAAACACATACACAGACACACACACACACTCACAGGCAAACACTTACACACACAGACTCACACATACACACACTCACAGACAAACACATACACAGACACAAACACTCACAAACACATACACAGACACACACTCACAGACAAACACTCACACAGACACTTTCAGACACACACAAATTATTAATAATATCCACCCAGCCTCCCTACCTGGAGAGCTGGCGTGGATCTGTCTCTGGGGTCCAGTGTGGCTTCAGTGCGGCGGGCGGCAGTGTTCTAATGAGAGGCGGCGAGGGAGCTCTAACCTGTCTGCTCTGCTCCCTCGCGGGCTGTCTACTGATGCCGGGATCCGGAATATGACGTCATATTCTGGCTCCCGCAGAATCAGCAAACGAGGGAGCAGAGCAGACAGGTTAGAGCTCCCTCGCCGCCTCTCATTAGAACACTGCCGCCTGCCGGGGGTCCAGAAGGTGACCTGGCAGGAGGGAGCGCTTCCCTCCTGCCGGTCACTGAAATCTGGCGCTCCCAGAGCCGGTGCGCCCTAAGGCGGCCGCCTGTGCCACCTAATGGACGCGCCGGCCCTGAGTACTGTGAAGTAGTGGTGGGCTTAACACAATACGGCCATATTGTGGAACTGAATCCCCAGGTGTGTTTGCCAAGATAGGTGATTTTAAGCCTTGTAAATTTTAAACTGTATTTGTGTGTGTGTGATGTTCCTTAATCTATATTATGTTTTAATTTGGTCATTACGGCAGCACCATTGCAGTGAAATACATGTTCCTGGTGCACATAAAATTTATGAAAAAGTGTAGACTTCAGACAAAATGTCTCAGAGAACACTTGTGAGATATAGAACTGAATTGTCTGTCACTGTAGTATTGAAAATAAAAAATATATTTAATCGGTATACGGAACCATGAACAATATAAAACGAACAAACAAGAAAAAAAGGTGAGTAAAAAATATATATAGGGGGGGCGGAGCCGGCGCCCAAACGAGCTGGACGCGTTTCGGAGCTGCTCTGATACTCAGCCCGAGAAAAAGACTGAAAAGCCCGAAAAACCCTCGCAACCAGACCTCCTCTGGCAGCTGCCTGAGCCCCGACGATATGGGGAAAAAAAGCAAGAAGCTACGACCGGACCCGGGCTCGGGTTCGCAAGATATTGGCACTTACATGCGGAATGCAGCGAGGCCGACACACGCCAAGATGGCGCCCGCGGAGGTTTACCCGCATCTGTCCTCGGACGAGGACAGCAGTACAGCCGACCTCTCTCCCCCACCGAGGCGACGAACGGAGCCACTGGCGGCCACAGCGCTTGGGGACTCTGCCCCCGCAACGAGGGCAGATATCAAAGCCCTGGTTGCGGAGATTCAAGCCATGTTCAAGGCTGACTTGGCGCCAATACGGGAGGAGGTATCCGCACTCACTACCCGCATGCACACTATGGAGGAAAGCATGGCAGGCCACAAGCTTGCCCAGACAGCCACAGATACTGCCATAGGAGCACTGCAGAAACAATATGCCGATCACCAGGCTCAACTAGCCAATTTGGAAGACAAAGCCAGGGCACGCAACCTACGAATAAAAGGCATTCCGGATGCAATAACTGATACAGAACTTCCCCACTACTGCAGGAGGCTCCTTGCCACCCTTCTTATGCCCAAGCACTCCAAACAGATACTAGTGGACTCCTGCTACAGGCTTAATAAAACAACTACTTCAGCCCAGGAGACGCCTAAGGAAGTCCTGCTCAAACTGGTACGTGACGCTGACCGGGGCATTATTATGGGGGCAGTAAGGGGTACTCCCACGGTGCCCTTTGAAGGCGATCAGCTTGCTTTTTACCGAGACTTTTCTAGAAACACCCTGTCCTGGCGGCGCTCTCTTAAGCCCATAACCCAAGTGCTTCAGGAGCAGTCTATTACCTACAAGTGGGGCCCCCGCAGGCTACTTGCCAGCAAGGCAGGGAAGACACACGCTATCTCACACCCTGCTGAAGCCTCAAACTTCCTGCAAGCCCTCGGCCTACCGACAGCACAACCACAGACTACAGCCCACCCAGCCTGGAATGTAGCAGACATCACCCCGTTCGTGCCAAGAGGAAACGCACCCAAGACAACGGCACAGCCACCCTGAACGTTGGGACTGAGTGTCGCCTGTGCACTACCATATGCACGCGCACAAATCCTATAAATGTTGCATATTATTCCCCTTTTCATTTTATCTAAAAGGGATCAAAAGTTGCTTATATGTTTCTATATGGTATTCTATTACTACTATGTTATGTTGCCGACTCCGTAAGCCTTAGATCTAGCTCAGTACCTCAGCACCCTCCCCCCCTAGCGTTATCAAGCGGCGTGCCAGCGCAAAAATAGCAGCCCTCTGGGTGCATAAAGCATAACCCCCGCCCTCAGGTACAGCTTAACAAAAAGAGACCTCACACCCGGCTTCGAGGGCACCCAAGCCCAACTATGAGTGCCTCACTAAAGCTTAATTACCAGGGCGTATTGTACACTGGCCACAAGGCACATAAGGCCCAATATCACCGCCCTACCCAGTCATGAGCTAGAGGACAACTGACAGGGAAACTTGGGTAATCCCGCATATTTAAAAAATAAAATTGTGTAGACTAAGCTAAGTGGCGAAAGTATCCATGTATTGTAAAAATGTTTTACCTGCTGATCACGAATTATGTTATCTTGTTTGCCAATACACGCAAAAATAAAGAATTTAAAAAAAAAAAAAAAAATATATATAAACCCACCCAAAAAACAGGGGGGAGGATAGATAAATAGCTCAGGGAGCAAGGGAGAAGCTTAAATGGACGGTATGTATAATGCTTAAATAGGTGCCTTTGCCGTTGATAGCCTTTGAGAAAGGCGCTCTTTATAGCGCCGAAACGCGTTAGGCAGACTATGACTTTTTAACTCCACAGCACTGTATTCACTTCACATGGTTTGGGGTGTGCTATTGAGGGGGGAAGATTGTTAGCCTGATTGGAGCGTTATGTAGGGAATTGAGAGCTTTTCTTTGTTTAATCGACTATCCTTACTGAGGGTGCACCTCATTACTAGTAGATAGCATTTAGCTACTGTGCAATATTGAGTCAACCTTATCCTCCAGTGTAGCCGTTTTTATTGTGATGCCTCTTCACCTGTAGTTAATATCTCCCCACAGAGGATTGAATCGATCTCAGCATACTGTGGGGGTTTCTTGTCCTACATGCAGGGGCGTATTAGCCGCGAGGCAAACAAGGCATTTGCCTTGGGCGGCATTTTCCAGGGGGCGGCAAAAAACGCCGCCCCCAAATGCCCAAGGCAAATGTCTTGTTAGCCTTGCGGCTAACAGACATGCTGGGCTGGTTGCTGGGCGGCCGGCGAGGGAGCTCTTCCCCTGAGCTCTCTGCTCAGCTCCCTCGCGCGCCGCCCGCAGAGTGAGACTGGGAGCCGGAATATGACGTCATATTGCGGCTCCGCCTCCCAGCCTCATTCTGCGGGCGGCGCGCGAGGGAGCTGAGCAGAGAGCTCAGGGGAAGAGCTCCCTCGCCGGCCGCCCAGCCTGCCCGCCAGTGCCGTCCTGCAGCCACTTGACCACCAGGGAATTGGAGAACCCCCCCACCCCCAGCATTCCCAAAGGTAGGGGGGGGGGAGTAAAAAAAAAAAAAAAATGTGTTAATGTGAGTGTGTGTGTGTGTCTCTGACTGTGTGTGTCTGATAGTGTGTGTGTGTGTGTGTGTGTGTCTGTTAGTGTGTGTGTGTGTGTGTCTGTTAGTGTGTGTGTGTGTGTGTGTCTGTTAGTGTGTGTGTCTGACTGTGTGTGTCTGACTGTGTGTCCGACAGTGTGTGTCTGACTGTGTGTCCGACAGTGTGTGTCTGTTAGTGTGTGTGTGTCCGACTGTGTGTGTTTGTTAGTGTGTGTGTCTCACTGTGTGTGTCTGTTAGTGTGTGTGTCAGACTGTGTGTGTTTGTTAGTGTGTGTGTCTCACTGTGTGTGTCTGTTAGTGTGTGTGTGTCCGACTGTGTGTGTTTGTTAGTGTGTGTGTCTGACTGTGTGTGTTTGTTAGTGTGTGTGTGTGTGTCCGACTGTGTGTGTTTGTTAGTGTGTGTGTCTCACTGTGTGTGTTTGTTAGTGTGTGTGTCTCACTGTGTGTGTCTGTTAGTGTGTGTGTCAGACTGTGTGTGTTTGTTAGTGTGTGTGTCTCACTGTGTGTGTCTGTTAGTGTGTGTGTGTCCGACTGTGTGTGTTTGTTAGTGTGTGTGTCTGACTGTGTGTGTTTGTTAGTGTGTGTGTGTGTGTGTGTCCGACTGTGTGTGTTTGTTAGTGTGTGTGTCCGACTGTGTGTGTTTGTTAGTGTGTGTGTCTCACTGTGTGTGTCTGTTAGTGTGTGTGTGTCCGACTGTGTGTGTTTGTTAGTGTGTGTGTCCGACTGTGTGTGTTTGTTAGTGTGTGTGTGTGTGTCCGACTGTGTGTGTCCGACTGTGTGTGTCTGTTAGCTAGTGTATGCGTATCTGTCAATGAATGTGTGTGTATTTAGAAGGCGGGGCAGGGGGGAAGGGTTGGGTGGGGGTGGCGCGCGTGTGCGCGCGCGGGGGGGGGTGTCTGAGTTTTGTCCTGCCTAGGGCAGCACAAAACCAAGATACACCACTGCCTACATGGGGTTGAAGAGTGACCCTCTATAGAGCCACCGTTTGTGTGCATCTATTTAGGCATTTTTAAGAGCTTTTGCTCTGCTCACAACGACTACCACAACTATGGATGTACCTCATTATTAACAGACAGTATTTAGCTACTTTGTAACCTTGAGTCACTTTATCCTCCAGTATAGCCGTTTTAACTGTGACGAGTATGTCTCCTTACCTTTAGCGTATACCTCCCTACTGAGGATTCATTTGGTCTCAGCATTTTTTTTGGTGGGGTCCCCTATGCTATATGGGTTTTAGGAGCTAGCTTCCAGATAGCCACTGTTCGTGTGCACCTATTTAAGCATTATACATACCGTCCATTTAAGCTTCTCCCTTGCTCCCTGAGCTATTTATCTATCCTCCCCCCTGTTTTTTGGGTGGGTTTATATATATTTTTTACTCACCTTTTTTTCTTGTTTGTTCGTTTTATATTGTTCATGGTTCCGTATACCGATTAAATATATTTTTTATTTTCAATACTACAGTGACAGACAATTCAGTTCTATATCTCACAAGTGTTCTCTGAGACATTTTGTCTGAAGTCTACACTTTTTCCTTTTTTCGTTAAACATTATAAGGGTTATCCCCTTTCGAGATATAAACTGGACACACTGAATCTATCCCTGTTCTAGGGATTTTTTCTTCCTTTTTCTTACATAAAATTTATGACATACAGTAAATGTGAAATTAAATTGTATGTAAAACTTAGTTTTCTAATGAGTATTTAAATAATCTGCTGGTATTTTGGGGAATGCACATTTTAAAGATTGGACCTAAATCTGCAAATGTACTCAAGGGAATTTTTTAACTTGCTGAAAACAATAAACATCAGAATTATATTATGATTATTATTAATATTATTATTATTATTAATATTTATATAGCGCCAGCTTATTCCGCAACACTTCACAATAAAAGGAGAATTTACCAAATGAGACAATAACAAAATGTAACAGGAACCATAGGTGGTTGAGGACCCTGCTCAAACGAGCTTACAGTCTAAAAGCCTATGCAACAAACTGCATTGAAATTGGGAGATTTCCACAGATATGTTTATACACTGCTCTGTGTGTTAATAAAACATAAGGATCTGACGTGTGATTTCTTTTTAAAAAAGGACCTTACATTTGCTAGAGAAATACTGTCAGTTTAATTTACTCTTGTGCGGGAACGGACAAAGTAAACTGATACAAACCGAAGTTCTGCAGAGACAGCCAGAGTAAGGGAAATCACCGATGGAGCTTGCACTCGTGGTAGGTACAGCTTGCGGGCATGCACAGTGCAGTGTTGTGCAATGGTTTCATTAGTATGATTGATTATTACGCTGAGCTTTTAAGGGGAGTTTTGATCTCAGAAATGGGAGCCCAGACAGCAACCCCAGGATAACTGAGCAAAAGTCCCAAATCATGAACATCCTGCCAAATCCTGGACCTTTAAGTAATGCTGCAAATACTTATTTATATATTATTATTATTATTAATATTTATAAAGCGCCAACAAGTTCCGCAGCGCTGTACAATATGTGGACTAATAGACACGTATTTGTAACCAGACAAGTTGAACACACAGGAACAGGGATTGAGGGCCCTGCTCAGTGAGCTTACATACTAGAGGGAGTGGGGTATAGTGACACAGTAACAGAGGGATTGAGGGCCCTGCTCAGTGAGTTTACATACTAGAGGGAGTGGGGTATAGTGACACAGTAACAGAGGGATTGAGGGTCCTGCTCAGTGAGTTTACATGTTAGAGGGAGTGGGGTAATGTGACACAGTAACAGAGGGATTGAGGGCCCTGCTCAGTGAGTTTACATGTTAGAGGGGGTGGGGTATAGTGACACAGTAACAGAGGGATTGAGGGGCCTGCTCAGTGAGTTTACATGTTAGAGGGAGTGGGGTATAGTGACACAGAAACAGAGGGATTGAGGGCCCTGCTCAGTGAGTTTACATGTTAGAGGGGGTGGGGTATAGTGACACAGTAACAGAGGGATTGAGGGCCTGCTCAGTGAGTTTACATGTTAGAGGGGGTGGGGTATAGTGACACAGTAACAGAGGGCTTGAGGCCCTGCTCAGTGAGTTTACATGTTAGAGGGGGTGGGGTATAGTGACACAGTAACAGAGGGATTGAGGGCCCTGCTCAGAGAGTTTACATGTTAGAGGGAGTGGGGTATAGTGACACAGTAACAGAGGGATTGAGGGCCCTGCTCAGTGAGTTTACATGTTAGAGGGGGTGGGGTATAGTGACACAGTAACAGAGGGGATGAGGGGCCTGCTCAGTGAGTTTACATGTTAGAGGGAGTGGGGTATAGTGACACAGTAACAGAGGGATTGAGGGCCCTGCTCAGTGAGCTTACATGTTAGAGGGAGGGGGGTATAGTGACACAGTAACAGAGGGATTGAGGGCCCTGCTCAGTGAGCTTACATGTTAGAGGGGGTGGGGTATAGTGACACAGTAACAGAGGGGATGAGGGGCCTGCTCAGTGAGTTTACATGTTAGAGGGAGTGGGGTATAGTGACACAGTAACAGAGGGCTTGAGGCCCTGCTCAGTGAGTTTACATGTTAGAGGGAGTGGGGTATAGTGACACAGTAACAGAGGGATTGAGGGGCCTGCTCAGTGAGTTTACATGTTAGAGAGAGTGGGGTATAGTGACACAGTAACAGAGGGATTGAGGCCCTGCTCAGTGAGTTTACATGTTAGAGGGGGTGGGGTATAGTGACACAGTAACAGAGGGATTGAGGGCCCTGCTCAGAGAGTTTACATGTTAGAGGGAGTGGGGTATAGTGACACAGTAACAGAGGGATTGAGGGCCCTGCTCAGTGAGTTTACATGTTAGAGGGGGTGGGGTATAGTGACACAGTAACAGAGGGGATGAGGGGCCTGCTCAGTGAGTTTACATGTTAGAGGGAGTGGGGTATAGTGACACAGTAACAGAGGGATTGAGGGCCCTGCTCAGTGAGCTTACATGTTAGAGGGAGGGGGGTATAGTGACACAGTAACAGAGGGATTGAGGGCCCTGCTCAGTGAGCTTACATGTTAGAGGGAGTGGGGTATAGTGACACAGTAACAGAGGGGATGAGGGGCCTGCTCAGTGAGTTTACATGTTAGAGGGAGTGGGGTATAGTGACACAGTAACAGAGGGCTTGAGGCCCTGCTCAGTGAGTTTACATGTTAGAGGGAGTGGGGTATAGTGATACAGTAACATAGGGATTGAGGGGCCTGCTCAGTGAGTTTACATGTTAGAGAGAGTGGGGTATAGTGACACAGTAACAGAGGGATTGAGGGTCCTGCTCAGTGAGTTTACATGTTAGAGGGGGTGGGGTATAGTGACACAGTAACAGAGGGATTGAGGGGCCTGCTCAGTGAGTTTACATGTTAGAGGGAGTGGGGTATAGTGACACAGTAACAGAGGGATTGAGGGCCCTGCTCAGTGAGTTTACATGTTAGAGGGAGTGGGGTATAGTGACACAGTAACAGAGGGATTGAGGGCCCTGCTCAGTGAGTTTACATGCTAGAGGGAGTGGGGTATAGTGACAGTAACAGAGGGATTGAGGGCCTGCTCAGTGAGCTTACATGTTAGAGGGGGTGGGGTATAGTGACACAGTAACAGAGGGATTGAGGGCCCTGCTCAGTGAGCTTACATGTTAGAGGGGGTGGGGTATAGTGACACAGTAACAGAGGGATTGAGGGCCCTGCTCAGAGAGTTTACATGTTAGAGGGAGTGGGGTATAGTGACACAGTAACAGAGGGATTGAGGGCCCTGCTCAGTGAGTTTACATGTTAGAGGGAGTGGGGTATAGTGACACAGTAACAGAGGGATTGAGGGCCTTGCTCAGTGAGTTTACATGTTAGAGGGAGTGGGGTATAGTGACACAGTAACAGAGGGATTGAGGGCCCTGCTCAGTGAGTTTACATGTTAGAGGGAGTGGGGTATAGTGACACAGGAACAGAGGGATTGAGGGCCCTGCTCAGTGAGTTTACATGTTAGAGGGAGTGGGGTATAGTGACACAGGAACAGAGGGATTGAGGGCCCTGCTCAGTGAGTTTACATGTTAGAGGGAGTGGGGTATAGTGACACAGTAACAGAGGGATTGAGGGCCTGCTCAGTGAGTTTACATGTTAGAGGGAGTGGGGTATAGTGACACAGTAACAGAGGGATTGAGGGCCCTGCTCAGAGAGTTTACATGTTAGAGGGAGTGGGGTATAGTGACACAGGAACAGAGGGATTGAGGGCCCTGCTCAGTGAGTTTACATGTTAGAGGGAGTGGGGTATAGTGACACAGTAACAGAGGGATTGAGGGCCTGCTCAGTGAGTTTACATGTTAGAGGGAGTGGGGTATAGTGACACAGTAACAGAGGCATTGAGGCCCTGCTCAGTGAGTTTACATGTTAGAGGGAGCGGGGTATAGTGACACAGTAACAGAGGGATTGAGGGCCCTGCTCAGTGAGTTTACATGTTAGAGGGAGTGGGGTATAGTGACAGTAACAGAGGGATTGAGGGCCCTGCTAAGTGAGTTTACATGCTAGAGGGAGTGGGGTATAGTGACACAGTAACAGAGGGAGTGAGGGCCCTGTTCAGTGAGCTTACATGCTAGAGGGAGTGGGATAAAGTGACACAAAAAGGTAAGGATAGTATTAGACTAGTGACAGTTGCAGAAGAGGAATCAGTTGGGAGCTATTAACAGTTTAATTGATATGCTTTTATGAAGAAGTGGGTTTTCCTGGGCTACCATACGCTCTCAAATTCAACATAACCAATCTGGCAAATTTCAATGTGTATAAACTGAAAACTGTAACATGCTATATTTGACCCTGTACCTTTCCAAAACACCATAAAATCTGAACATAGGGGGTACTGGTTTACTTGTGAGACATCGCTGAATACAAATATGTGAACTTTATTGCAGTAACAGCTAACAGTATTGTGACATTCACAGTTAAAATGCCACGCAGACCTAAAATAATAAAATAAAATTTGTATTTCTCAATTTTGTTTTATCATTTATTCATATTAAAGTATGTTTAATATACAAATATTTGATGTGACATGAAAGCCCGGTTTCTCCTGAACAAAATGATATATCATAAGTGTGGGTGCATTTAATATGAAAGAGGTGAATTGTGCCTGTACAGACATATAGCGCAAATTCAAGGTTTTGTTTTGATCTCAGTCCTTTAAGGGGTTAAAACACGTTTCATTGACCTTAAACAGAAACAATTGCTGACATATTGTATTTGTTTACAAAGTGGGGGCTGGTCTTAAATCTGGATACTATTAAGATGCTCTCTGATTCAAATATTAGACATTGCTGGAAAAGTTTAGGAATCTTGTGTCCACGCAGAAACAAAATGACACCTTATAGAAACACACTGTTTGGCCAAAGATGTTTCAAAGTAAAATGGGAGTAATTTTTAAATAAACACAATTAATATCAAAACTAACATGAATACTATTCCTGCAAATTAACTAACAGCACTATTTGCATTATACAATTTATAAACAAAATAATGCTGGTCTCATAGGATTCATTTAACAGATCACAGATTGCACATACAGTATATGAAATGGAAATATCAGCCAAAGACGCCTCCAGGGCACAAACAATAAGACTTTATATAAATTATAAACAAAACAACTTGACATATTTAAATGGCAACAAAGTGTTATTTTTAAAGAAACCCATTGTAAGTGATATCAAACTTAACATAATTCTACAATATTTACTAAAACACGGATTTCAACAATAAACAATAATTCATATCAACATTATCTGTCTGTCTGTCTGTCTGACATTTTTTGTCTTACATAGGTACATACAATTTGATATAGCTAACAGTGTTAACGATTATTTTCTCTTATTCTAAGCAAGCAGCATTGCAATATGTTTAGTTAATGTGTCACTGGTTTATATACCAATATATACATTAGCTAAAATACATGGTAACAGATACAGTTAGCACAGAGTCAAGGTGATCAGCTCAATAACAATTGAAGTACGGCAATTTGGGGAAGCTGACAGCTTTCATCAGGGCCCGACTGGGACAAAAATTCAGACCAGGCATTTAAAGAGCAGCTCTAGGAGGTCCGAGGTCCGAGAGGGCACCTATTGTGTTATCACCAATGAAATGCACGCCTGCCCAAAGTGGGCATATCTGTTTAATGCCCCTCGGAGTTGCATGGTGTGGGGGAGAAAAGGAGATATAAAGTGTGAACGGGGAAATGAGCTGCTGGTGTGAACAGGGACATGGGCTGCTGGATGTGAGAAGGGATATGAGCTGCTGGTGTGAACAGGGACATGAGCTGCTGGGTGTGAGAAGGGATATGAGCTGCTGGGTGTGAGAAGGGATATGAGCTGCTGGTGTGAACAGGGACATGGGCTGCTGGATGTGAGAAGGGATATGAGCTGCTGGGTGTGAGAAGGGATATGAGCTGCTGGGTGTGAATGGGGACATGGGCTGCTGGGTGAGAGAAGGGGATTTCGCAGGATTATCTAAAACAGCTTGCAAAAGCTGCAGATCTCTTGTCTGGTTCCTTTGCAAGCCCTCCCCTTCTAGCCCCACCCAGACTTTTTGTGTCTGTCCAATCACAGACTTCCCAATGCAGCTCAATGAGAAGTCTTTGCAAGGCAGGTGATGCCTCTTGATTTTAGTTGTACTGAACTAAACAACCAGAAGTAACAGGACCGGCTGTCTGATCGCCATTGGGGATATCAAAGTTAATTTATAAAAGTGCCAATTTCTATTTTGAAAATAGAAAAAGAGAATGCATTGTTAGCAAAAGTGCGTTAGGAGTCTGGAGTCTCCACACTTCCGTTTAATTGTGATCAATGCACCAGTGGAATGTGGTTTTGTATAATTTATACATGTTTTCATGCTAACTAGAGGTTGCTTTAATTCAAGTTATAAGAGAAACAGGTGCGTTACTCACCCCACCCAATGCACAGATAAAATCTAAAAAGTCTCTGTTCCGAAAAGACAGAGACGACAAGCAGTGTGTGCAGATAGATGCCCTCCACCAGGAGCCAGTAGTAATTGGCCGCCACGCAGTATTGCATCATCACGAAGACCAGACGGCAGCTAAGGGATTCCTGGGATGGAGAGAAACACATTTCTTACATATTTTTACACCACAACATC
The DNA here is from genome assembly GCF_036172605.1 of Pelobates fuscus. NCBI lineage: Eukaryota > Metazoa > Chordata > Amphibia > Anura > Pelobatidae > Pelobates > Pelobates fuscus. Next base: position 439,813,632 of record NC_086318.1, read on the forward strand.
ATGCAGACCTTTGTATTTGTGTTACCAATGTATATCAAACATGAATAGTTTTATTGTGTTTTGGAAAACAGTTAGCATATTATTTATTGTGAAAAGGACGCTATATGTCGAATGAGTTGCACAATAATAGAGTTGAAGAGTTGGGGTCTGAATGCATACACCTGATATCCATGTATACGTTGAGAGTGAAGGAGTTAATAACGTCAGAAGAGATGACCAGAGACATACAGAAAGCTGCACTTAGCCGTTCTAGTTTCTGTAACTACAATCAGTTCTCACATTACTAACAAACCTCATTTTCTCTTCCTTTGTTGGTCCAGAAGGTAAACTACGAGTCCCAGGAAGGGGCAGACTTACTGCACCTAATCCAACTTCATCACACTCTCCAGTTACCTGAGTTGACAGCTGGTTTATCTCTGAGATACATTGGGTTACCCCTGGGAGTGGATAAAACAGGGCCTAGATACATTGGGTTACCCCCGGGAGTGGATAAAACAGGGCCTAGATACATTGGGTTACCCCCGGGAGTGGATAAAACAGGGCCTAGATACATTGGGTTACCCCCGGGAGTGGATAAAACAGGGCCTAGATACATTGGGTTACTCCGGGGAGTGGATAAAACAGGGCCTAGATACATTGGGTTACCCCCGGGAGTGGATAAAACAGGGCCTAGATACATTGGGTTACCCCTGGGAGTGGATAAAACAGGGCCTAGATACATTGGGTTACCCCCGGGAGTGGATAAAACAGGGCCTAGATACATTGGGTTACCCCCGGGAGTGGATAAAACAGGGCCTAGATACATTGGGTTACCCCCGGGAGTGGATAAAACAGGGCCTAGATACATTGGGTTACTCCGGGGAGTGGATAAAACAGGGCCTAGATACATTGGGTTACCCCCGGGAGTGGATAAAACAGGGCCTAGATACATTGGGTTACCCCCGGGAGTGGATAAAACAGGGCCTAGATACATTGGGTTACTCCCGGGAGTGGATAAAACAGGGCCTAGATACATTGGGTTACCCCCGGGAGTGGATAAAACAGGGCCTAGATACATTGGGTTACTCCCGGGAGTGGATAAAACAGGGCCTAGATACATTGGGTTACCCCCGGGAGTGGATAAAACAGGGCCTAGATACATTTGGTTACCCCCGGGAGTGGATAAAACAGGGCCTAGATACATTGGGTTACCCCCGGGAGTGGATAAAACAGGTTCTATATACATTGGGTTACTCCCGGGAGTGGATAAAACAGGGCCTAGATACATTGGGTTACCCCCGGGAGTGGATAAAATAAGGCCTAGATACATTGGGTTACTCCGGGGAGTGGATAAAACAGGGCCTAGATACATTGGGTTACCCCCGGGAGTGGATAAAACAGGGCCTAGATACATTGGGTTACTCCCGGGAGTGGATAAAACAGGGCCTAGATACATTGGGTTACCCCCGGGAGTGGATAAAACAGGGCCTAGATACATTGGGTTACTCCGGGGAGTGGATAAAACAGGGCCTAGATACATTGGGTTACCCCCGGGAGTGGATAAAACAGGGCCTAGATACATTGGGTTACTCCCGGGAGTGGATAAAACAGGGCCTAGATACATTGGGTTACTCCCGGGAGTGGATAAAACAGGGCCTAGATACATTGGGTTACCCCCGGGAGTGGATAAAACAGGGCCTAGATACATTGGGTTACCCCCGGGAGTGGATAAAACAGGGCCTAGATACATTGGGTTACTCCCGGGAGTGGATAAAACAGGGCCTAGATACATTGGGTTACCCCCGGGAGTGGATAAAACAGGGCCTAGATACATTGGGTTACCCCCGGGAGTGGATAAAACAGGGCCTAGATACATTGGGTTACCCCCGGGAGTGGATAAAACAGGGCCTAGATACATTGGGTTACTCCCGGGAGTGGATAAAACAGGGCCTAGATACATTGGGTTACCCCCGGGAGTGGATAAAACAGGGCCTAGATACATTTGGTTACCCCCGGGAGTGGATAAAACAGGGCCTAGATACATTGGGTTACCCCCGGGAGTGGATAAAACAGGGCCTAGATACATTGGGTTACCCCCGGGAGTGGATAAAACAGGGCCTAGATACATTGGGTTACCCCCGGGAGTGGATAAAACAGGGCCTAGATACATTGGGTTACCCCCGGGAGTGGATAAAACAGGGCCTAGATACATTGGGTTACCCCCGGGAGTGGATAAAACAGGGCCTAGATACATTGGGTTACCCCCGGGAGTGGATAAAACAGGGCCTAGATACATTGGGTTACCCCCGGGAGTGGATAAAATAAGGCCTAGATACATTGGGTTACCCCCGGGAGTGGATAAAACAGGGCCTAGATACATTGGGTTACCCCCGGGAGTGGATAAAACAGGGCCTAGATACATTGGGTTACTCCCGGGAGTGGATAAAACAGGGCCTAGATACATTGAGTTACTCTGGTTAGTGGATAAAACAGGTCCTAGATACATTGGGTTACTCTGGGTAGTGGATAAAACAGGTTCTTGATACATTGGGTTACTCTGGGTAGTGGATAAAACAGGTTCTTGATACATTGGGTTACTCTGGGTAGTGGATAAATCAGGTTCTAGATGCACTGGGTTACTCTAGGGAGTGGATAAAACATGTTTTAGATACATTGGGTTTTTCCAGGAGTGGTAAATACAGAACCAAAGCAAAGATAAGTGCCAAAAAGGTAATATGAATAAATATCCCAAGTCCAGCTTTGGGTTTAGTAAACACAAATTTATATAACTCACACAGTAAATTAGGTTCTGTTACAGGGAAATAGATAGTATACAAAAATGTTATGATTTCAGCCCAAACGTTTTCATTCATTAAACTTGATAGCACTTTAATGATGATCACATATAAAGATATACATTTGCGAATACAATTATTTTATTACAGTCAAATTTATTTTTTTCAAACATTTTGGCTGCTAAATCTGAATTAGTACAGGGACTAAAATCCAGTTCATGACATGAAAACATAACAGAGAAAAGCTGCTTAACAGCTAATTAAAACTCAAGGGATATTAAAAACCTACAATTACATGATACAAATAAAAAGCTGTTCCAGTTTGTTCCAAGCTGCCATTTTTTATAGGACAATTATAATGTCACTGATTAGATCCTATCGGGTGTCATCTCCTATAATGAAACCAATTATTAATTCCAACATATGTTGAAGCCACTTTGGGAACTATAATTGGCTTATTGGCTTGCATTTAAAGGAACATTAACATGTATTCCTAACACTAGAGTGTTGTACAAATAATTTAGAATATTGGGCCCTCAGAACTAATAAAATAAGGTATTTTACTTACCTTTATTCTCCCATCATGACGGTCTCCATGCAGCCTCCCCACCACAATCCTGATGATCTCAGCCAGTCCAACTTTCCCATTAGAGAAGCATTGGGACGCTAGAGTTTTTTTCCCAGCAATTTGCTACACTGCTACAATCCACATCTCCTCATAAAGATATACTGACTCAATGAATCTCTATGTGAAGCGTTCATTGTTTCCATTGCATTGGAGACACAGAATGTCAGTACTGCAATTTTTGCAGGACCAGAACCAGAAAGACCCTCAAGTGGTTATCCAAGTGGCAACCAATAGAGGTGTTATTAGGCAGCAATGTAAACACGGTCTCAAAGAAGACAACTTTTATTACTGCTGAAACTGGAAGGACAGGCTATTTGCACCAGAAACATTGCATTGAGCTGTAGTAGTTCTGGTGCCTGTATTGTCCCTTTGATGTTTTCCACAAACCTGGATCTCCTTACCTCATCCTACATTGGTCTAATAAATGATTTGATTTGGATATTTCTCACTTGTCAATATTATCTCCTGACTTGATGAACATGGAATCTCGAGTAAGAATGGATTTACCTGGTAGCTGATGAGTCCGTCCCACTGGTTATCGTAAATGGCTGTATTATACATCCATCTCAGCACAGAGTCCTTTATAAACACAGAGATGGCTCGCAGGATGAAGGAGGTGAAGAGGTTGAGGTGAATGTAGTTTCTGGTGCAATGCAGATGCCTGAGAGAAATCAGACGGAGTCATTGATGAGACAGCAGCAAGATTCAAAATCAGACATTCTGTATAAAATTAAACCTTCCATCTGGTCTGAACACCCCATTTTGGGTAAACAAGATTCCTTGGGAACAACCACTTTCTTCACCTGGTGGTGGTGAGATTCTCAGGAGTCCCCATTTACCACCTGCAGCCAAATTGAAAGTTCTGTTTAAATGACACTGTAAGCACTATAACCATTTCATCTCATTGAAGTGGTTATAATGCCTGGAGTCCCATGTTGCTGTCCCTACATTCAATGTTAAAACATTTTCAGGCAGTCGAGCCACCCACAGTCCAGGGGTAAATTAATACTTTGAGATAATATACTGAAACTATGAGACTTAATCAGATAGTATACTAATACACCCCAATATTTGTAGACAAGGCAGAAGCCGCTAATCCAAAAATGAGTAAATAACAAAGGAAATATCTGGATAGGGAAGTGTTCTGAGCATGAGGGTGTTGTGTAAGAGGCCATCCCTTGGCTTCAATCTTGGTCGATACAAGTTCTAAAGGTTCCACAGGAGAGAGCGAGGGCATGGTTGAGTTCATAAAGTGTTTGCTATGAGTAGGGGGATCAAGTCTTGCTTTGGGCGCAATGTACCTCCCCACCCATCCAATGCTTCTTTATCCCCTCCCCATCACCTGCTATTGTACCCTCCACCCTTCCGCATGTGACCCTGTCCTAATCTTGCCTTGTGCTGCTGGTCTAGGGGAAGCTGTTGGATCATATCCCCTGCTGGCCGTTGTTTCATCCCTCTTTCCTGCCACCCTAAAAAAATGATAAACCCCTGAAACTTAAATATGATTAACCTGTTCTGAGCCAGGAAGGTGGCTGTCACATTTCAAAGAAAAGACATGGTTAATTCAATTATTATAGGAGTGGAGGGCCCCCTAGTGGGCACGTAACAAATTGAGGGAGGTGGAGGGGAGTGCAACTGTGTAGATCCTGTGTGTGGCAGGAGGGAGGGGCCTTTTCATACCTTATTTGGTTGCCCTTTCAGCCTGCCAGTCTCTCTCTGCTTTCTCCTCTGCCGGTTTTCCCGCTCTGGATTTTGGCACAGGATTTCCTTGTGGGGGTAGCACTGAGTTTCGCCTCTCCTTAGTCGTGGTGGTTAGTTGCCCAGTACGAGGCCTGCTTACTTGGAGTGGTTAGTTGCCCGGTGCTAGGCCTGCTTACTTGGAGTGGTTAGTTGACCGGTGCGAGGCCTGCTTAGTTGGAGTGGTTAGTTGCCTGGTGCGAGGCCTGCTTAGTCGAGCTCGCCGCTCTGCCCGGTTTAGTTTTTGACTCTCCTGTGGTAGCTGTCGGTTTCTTTGGCCTGGCATCGCCAATACTCTGCTGAGCGAGAGTTTTGTTCTATTTTATTCTCCTGTGAGAGGGTGAGGCTCCAGGGTAATGCAGAGATGGAGGACGGGAGTGCCAGCAGGTTTCGGTTAGGCTGTTTCCCCCTCATGTTATTGGGAGGTGTCAGGGTCCCTTCCAGAGTATCTAAGTGAGATACTGGGCTGTAGATCTCTCCTGCGGTCTGTTATGCCTCTGCTTGGGCAGAAGCACTGGGGCTGCAGGACTAGGTGGGAGCCACATCCTCGTGTGATCTGAGGCTTAACTTAGGGACTCAGTGCTATTTATTTGTGGGTAACCGTTGGATGCCTTTAAATTATTGTTTATTAAAGCAACCAGCGATGGTTTTCCCTTCCAATATGTTGTTCGTGTCTACTTGCTCTAATGTGAAATCTTGGGGGAATGGTGAGGGGGGTGGAGGTCCTGTGTATTTTATGTTTTTATCTACGTAGTCGCACATACGGAACATTAGAAGATCTACCCCTTATGAAAAATGAAAAAAAGGAAAGTGAATTATTTTAATGTAAGCTATCTCTGTGTATCATTACCTTCTCTGTGTTTTGGATGGGGAGAACCGAATGATAATTTGATGTTAGATCTCTGGTGACAGATTTCAATAAGGAAATGGAATGATGTATAGGAATACCAGTCCCGAAATAACTGAATTCTCAATAAACTGCAACTGCATCTGCACCGATATAATCAAACGTATTGCAAATCCCTTTCTGAATTTCTGGATCACAGGAGTGATGGCGTGACTGTCTGATGGTATTACTGATCTATGCGGTGCTGTTATCACCAAGTGATGGATGAATCGGGTATGGTATGTATTATACTCGTCCAATCTGTAGAATTAACAAGATTTATTCCATTCTCTTTCCTTACATGCCCTTCCCTCCATCTGTTCTCTTTGGCAAGCTAAAGATTTCATATTTTTTTTAATCCACAATACTTTACTAAATAAATTATTCAGAGCAGAAGTGCAAGGTTAATCTGCTGAAGATATCATTTTATTTTTGCTGGGAAAAAAACAATATATATATTGTAATACTCTAAAGACTTTTTGAATCAGCTGAACCATTGTTACCTAAAATAGAACATTTTTCAGAATACCCGATCAGCAGAATTTCAGAGCCAAGATTCCAATTCAGAAGTCAAATCAGAAGAACAAAAAAGGTGCAAAAACAGGCCAACCAGTGTGCTGCAAAATGTATACATAATATAAAACTAAAATATATACAGACTATAATAGTATATACAGAATATAATATAATAATATAATATATACATAATATAATACTAAAATATATACAGAATATAATAATATATACAGAATATAATATAATTATATAATATATACAGAATATAATATAATACTAAAATATATACAGAATATAATAATATATACAGAATATAATATAATAATATAATATATACAGAATATAATAATATATACATAATATAATACTAAAATATATACAGAATATAATAATATAATATATACATAATATAATATAATAATAAATACAGACTATAATAATATAATAATATATACAGAATATAATAATAATATAATAATTTAATATATACAGAATATACTAATATATACATAATATAATATAATAATATATACATAATATAATAACATAATCTATACATAATATAATATATACAAAATATAATAATATATACAGAATATACTAATACATACATAATATAATAATGTAATATATACATAATATATACAGAATATAATAATATATGCATAATATTAGTATTATTATTATTGCCATTTATATAGCGCCAACAGATTCCGTAGCGCTTTACAATATTTTGAGAGGGGGGATGTAACAATAAATAAGACAATTACAAGAAAACTTACAGGAACAATAGGTTGAAGAGGACCCTGCTCAAATGAGCTTACATTCTATAGGAGGTGGGGTATTAGAAACATTAGGATAGGAAATATCAAGTAGGAGTGAAGCAGAGCTGGACGAGAGAGCAAAGCACTATCCCATAGGAGAGAGCAAGAGACAGGTATGTAAGGGAGAGATTACTCTGGGAGGCCATACGCTTTTCTGAAGAGATGGGTTTTAAGGCCCTTCTTAAATGATTGAAGACTAGGGGAGAGTCTGATGGCAGTAGGCAAGTTATTCCAAAGGAGAGGAGCCGCCCGTGAGAGGTCCTGCAAGCGCGAGTTGGCCGTACGGGTGCGAGCAGCGGTCAGGAGGTGGTCGCGGGCAGAGCGGAGGGTACGAGGAGGGGCATACCTCTGGATCAGTGAAGAGATATAAGAGGGGCTGGAATTGTTCAGTGCTTTAAATGTATGGGTTAGCACTTTGAATTGACTACTATAGGATACAGGGAGCCAATGTAAGGACTGGCAGAGGGGCGAGGTGTGAGAGGACCGACTGGATAGGAAAATCAGTCTAGCTGCAGCATTCATTACAGACTGTAGCGGGGCAGTACGGCTTTTGGGGAGACCAATCAGGAGAGGGTTACAGTAATCCATGCGGGAAATTACTAGAGCATGGACAAGCTCCTTGGTAGCATCTTGCGTAAGAAAGGGGCGGATGCGGGCTATGTTTTTGAGTTGGAACCTACAGGACTTAGCAACAAACTGGATGTGAGACTCAAAGGTGAGACCAGAGTCAAGTATGACGCCAAGACAGTGCGCTTGTAGGGATGGACTTATGTGGATATCACTGACTTGAAGGGAGAGTGAGAGAGGAGGATCAGTATTAGGAGGAGGAAAGACAAGGAGTTCAGTTTTAGAGAGATTAAGTTTGAGAAAGCGTGACGACATCCAGTCAGAGATGGAAGAGAGGCAAGCAGTGACACGTTGCAGGACGGCCGGGGAGAGGTCCGGTGAGGAGAGGTATATCTGAGTGTCATCAGCGTACAGGTGGTAGTGGAATCCAAAAGAGGCAATAACTTTTCCAAGAGAGGCAGTATAAATAGAAAATAGAAGGGGACCAAGGACAGAGCCTTGGGGAACTCCAACCGAGACAGGGCGAGGGGAGGAGGTATCCTTGGAAAAGGAGACACTAAATGAGCGTTGGGAGAGATAGGAGGAAAACCAAGAGAGGACAGAGTCACAGAGACCGAGTGATTGAAGAGTTTGAAGGAGGAGAGCATGATCAACTGTGTCAAAGGCAGCAGAAAGGTCAAGGAGAATTAATATGGATAATATTAATTCTCCTTGTTTCATTATTATATTATGTATATAATATAATAATATAATATATACATAATATAATAATGAAATAAATACATAATATAATAATGAAATAAATACATAATATAATAATGTAATTTCTACAGAATATAATATATACATAATATAATAATATAATATATACATAACATAATAATATAATATATACATAATATAATATATACATAATATAATAATATAATATATACATAATATAATAATATAATATATACATAATATAATAATGAAATAAATACATAATATAATAATGAAATAAATACATAATATAATAATGTAATTTCTACAGAATATAATATATACATAATATAATAATATAATATATACATAACATAATAATATAATATATACATAATATAATATATTTTGCAGTACACTGATAGAAGCATTTACCCACCATTCGGTTCTCAAATGAAGTGAGAAAAAGTAACCAACAGAGGGAAAAACAGGAGGAACCGTAAAATTTTTTTTATTTATATATTAATTATTATTATATTATAGATATTTTAAATGTATAGCATATAAATATATATCGTTTTCTTTCTGCTCCTCCTTTGTTTTCCTCTATTACTCACTTTGGCATTGCACGTTTCAGGTAGTCTGTGATTTGAGTCCCTCTCAACTAGTAGTTCGGGAATTCGACCGATCATCCGATCGTCCCAAATTCGGATGAATTGCAGTTGAGACTGAACCAAATCCTTAAATCTAATAATTTATGATAGTCGAGATGATTATTTCCTCTTTGGTCTAGATATATAGATAGACAGACAGACAGATGGATAGATAGATAGATAGACAGACAGACAACAGACAGACAGACAGACAGACGGATAGATAGATAGATAGATAAATAGATAGACAGACAGACAGACAGACAGACAGACGGATAGATAGATAGATAGATAAATAGATAGACAGACAGACAGACGGATAGATAGATAGATAGATAGATAGGCAGACAGACAGACAGACGGATAGATAGATAGATAGATAGATAGATAAATAGATAGACAGACAGACAGACGGATAGATAGATAGATAGATAGGCAGACAGACAGACGGATAGATAGATAGATAGATAATGGATGGATAGATAGATAGATAGATAGATACATAGATAGATTCACCTTTTCTTGCTAATTTCCTATGTATTAACAAACACTCAACACACACAATCACATGAATTATCAAACCATATACATTTCATAGATTGAATATTTCGTTTTGTTAAAATTTAAACATTGACCTTGTAAGGTAAAGATGTGAAATGCAGCATAATCCGATGACTGACGGGAGACGTATGATATATAGAATTACCTGAATCTCACCAGGATGAATGTTGCAATCACTAGTCCTGAGAAGGACAGAGAGTACCCGATTGTATAAATAATCGATAGTGATGACAATTGTTCCTCTGGCTGTGCCTACGGGAATAAAGGACAAATCACAGCCAGGTTTACCAACGCTGGACTCGAATCACACAGAGTACACAGGAAATTAATCCACAAAGAACAGATTCAAAATGCAGTAATCGGACAAAAATAACACAATTGGACTTTATCCACTAAACTCCGAACTGAACTCCGAAGCTGTGACTGTAGTGAGTTTCTTGGCCTACATTTTGCCATCTTGCGTTCAGTGTGCTAGAGTTTAGGGGATAGCATTGTGTCCAAAGTGCAATTAACTATTCAATAATCCCAGAGTGAGCAAAAATATGGGTGGTGGATAATTAACAGATTATAACGTTTCTATAGATCCCAAAGATGGAAAGATGTGATTCTCTACCAGCATGATCTACGGCTGCTCTACTTCCACCATTAATTAAATTACATTTGGGCACCGGATATATCTCTGCTTGGGAATTCGTCATGCTTTACTCTATGGAGCAGTGTGAGAGTACAGTCAAGAATATCTCAAACACCAGACTGACAGGGATAACTGCTTTCCATTTACAAACGGGAAAAGTGATTGGAGTCCGTGTTGGGTCAGATAGTGACATCACTCAGCATGCTCATGACATCACGATTAGAGACTTCTAATAACGGTGCAATCAGCAAGCCAGGATATAACTCCAAACATGAAGCATCTATCGCCATGGGAATCAGTGGGTGCCTGTTGGTTCCCTTGGTTTCCATGGTGATTGCTCAATTTTACTTTGTTGCATGTGTTTCCCCAATGTGTGTGTGATCAGAAAACCACATCTGGACAAAAAATATCAAACGTCTCCAGATTTATAAAGCCTGTGATAAGCTTCGTAAACCTGCAATAAAAATGGAACCAGAGGCTTTCATCTCAGGAATAACTCAGCCTATTCACTAAACTGTGAATTGGCAAAATAATTGCAAATTGTATGCCAAATAGACATCGTGAAAAATACTTCAACTCAATGATTTTTCTCTGGGTTTTTTTTGGTTGAAAATCTGTATTTTCTTTGTTTAATCACATCACGCTCTTTTTGCTGTTTTCACTCCGAGCTGCACAGAGACAGTAAGCCCACGTGTGCCTTAACACAGTGTAATAATGCTAATTTCCCACAATTAGATTTTTATTGAAGTATAGAAATTTGTGACATTAGTCAATGCAGCCACAAGCACCTTATTTTCTGAGCTAAGCTGCCAGTTTTTCCCCCAGACCCACACTTTACATCACATTTAGTTTAAGGAATAAAGAGCAATCACGGGCGCTTGTCATGTTTTGGCAGCTGTCTCCATTCTCAGCCCTCCTTGACATGGTCCCGTGTTATTAATAGACAGGTCTTTCTAATAGAGACACATTGATTACACTTCCAGAGAACTTGCTTCGTGAGTCTCGTAAATCTTCAGCCAATATACAGTGAATTCAGGGGGTTATTCAATACCACTAGAAAAGAAATCAGTTTGTAGTAATGGATAGGATTGGATGAATGGAAAGTATATCAATGTTAAAGGAAAATGCCACAATCAAAAAAAAATCTAAAATCCCTATTTAGTAGATATATAACCCCAATGAAAACTTGCATGTGGGTATATTTACAAACAGCATGTAAAAGCTGCAGATCTTTTGTCTGCAGCCTTTGCTAGCCCTCCTCTTCTCATCAATTTCACTCCCTCTGCTCCATTATGTGGAACTAATAAGAAGATCCGGGTGTAATAATTTGTTTGTGTCCTGGGGAGGACAGATCCTGGATCCGTGGCGAGGTTAACCAGAATTAACAGTTAGAAGGTCCAGCATACTGCATTGTGGGAATGAATTAAATCTGTTCCTCCTCAGTGACACAGACATGTCTGGTTGTGAGCGAACCCTCTTTTCAAGTTTAATTTTAGGGTAACAAGAGACTCACAATGCAGTGTCCTATGCAGGCGATACAAGGACATACGCAGGGAAATCCTGGGGCCAAGCTCTAACTTTGAAATCAATGAGAAGAAAGTTATTCCCTTTTAAATGATAGAGTGTCATAACCAAAGCATAATGACCAGAAACATATATAGTAAAATCGATATTCCGGTCACGTTCCCTCCATAACAATCAGTATAGGGAGCCTGTAGGATACGGAACGACCCTGGCAATAGTTTAGAGGGTGTATACTATTAGTGATCAATATATACAGACAGACGGGCGTGAGAACAAGATACTCAGAATCTGCCAGACTTCAGTAACATGTTTCTGTGATACACAGTTGTCGTGTAACACCAATTATGTTGTTTGTTTTCCTCACTTTTCACAATGGATAGCTCTTTACTATGGAAAATTAAATAAAGACTGATTTTCGGTTTTCTGGTCATTCTCAGTGAGTGGGCATCATAATATACCATGTGTAGACAGATGAGAGACATTAATACCATCAAACATCTAGATAGTTGTAAATAACTGCCTTCCTGTGTTAGAAGTGGCCTTTATCGCAAATTTCGGATGGTCTGTGCTCAATAATCCCCATGTGCTGGCGGAGCTAACTGCCGAAACGACTGGTCGCATCCTCTGAGAGCTCCGAGAATTAACGGAGAATAAAGCACAAAACCCAACGATTTTTACCCCCCAAAAGGCAAACAACACTGCCCCACTGTAGCAGACTCAACAGCAATGGGCAGGAAAAACAAAAAACCGAAGCAGGACCTGCCTCGACAGGGCACCAGCATAGGGGACCTATGGCGGCGAGCACATGGCGCCCTGGAACCAACTATGGATGCCTACCTCGACGACCTCGACGACCTCGACGACTCCGATGAACGACTCTCGGAACAAGAGGGCCCACGCTTACCTGCAATGCAGGAGACAGTGCAACCAAAGACACAGCAGGACACTGCCCCGGTCACAAAGGCCGAAATGAGAGAGCTGCTGGCGGAGCTCCGCCGGAATATCCAAGCGGATGTAGCCGACATGAGGAAAGACATACAAGGCCTCACGAACCGCATGGGTATCGTGGAACAAGACTCCCTCAGCCGCTCGAAGGCCGTAGCCACGCTCCAGCAGGAGGTGAAATCGCTGCAACAGCAGCATCTGAAAATGGAACAGAAAATGGCGGTACTGGAGGACTCGCGCAGAGCCCACAATATAAAAATCCGTGGCATAGCAGAGTCGGTCTCGGACTTGGAACTCCCACACCTCATGAGACGTCTCACAGGCAAAATACTCCAGCCGAAACAAGCTAAAGCAGTGGGCCTAGACGGCATATTCAGAATCCCCAAACCACCAATGGCTCCTTCAGAGGCACCCAGGGACGTGATTGTTAAGTTCCAAAAGCGGCAGGACAAAGACGCGATTCTGATCGCCACCAGGGGAAACACACCATACCCCTTCGAGGACATGGCCCTCTCATTACACGCAGATTTATCCAGGGGAACTATGGCCTGGCGCGCCACCATGAGACCCTTCACCTCCATACTCCGCGCCCATAACATTAAATATCATTGGCGCACACCACACAAGCTACAAGTGTTCCAGGGAGACATCTCATGCCTCATAGCAGACCTGCAGGAGGCTAAAACACAACTGGTTACCTTGGGCCTTCCACCGGACGCTCTGCAGCAATCAAGCATACCCTCCAGACCACACATCTGGAACCCAGCTGACTCTGTGGCTTTTGTCCCAAGGGGATTAAGGACTGTGGCCCCGACCTGATCGCCCTTAGTGGGCCGACTGAGCCGCACTGTTCATATATAACTTTTCCCCACTGTTCTGGGAAATGTATACCTAAGGTTTGAATGTAAGGTTTTGTTTTAAAGTACACTTTACCCCAGCCGCGGACATCCCGCATTCTGTTACACCCCCTCATCCTGCTCAGTTGCTCACCTTTCGTTTATTTTATCTTACAGTCAGATTGAGCACAAGCCCTAGCGGGCGAGACAGACAGTTACCAGAAGGCACCCTATGTGACTCAGCGCTCGTACGTTCTCTATTGTAAATTTCAACCTTGTTTACCGCAACAATATTCATAATGTAAATGCTAATATGCCCATTGTTATTCAGCGACTATTTCAGCTTAAATTATCTTAATCAGATTTACTCTGGCTTGTAGCCCATAGGACACGTGAGGGCATGAATGCTTATATTGGAGCGTTAGAATGTTGCTTTTACTGATCGCCCTTAGTGGGCCGACCGCGCCGCACTATCCACATATATATCTGTCCCACTGTTATGGGAATTGTGCAACTAAGGTTTGAATGTAAGGTTTTGTTTGTAAGTACACTACACCCCAGCCGCGGTCACCCCGCAATCTGTTGCACCCCCTCACCTTGCTCAGTTGTTTACCCTTCGTTCATTTTATATTGCAGCCAGATTGAGCACAGGCCCTAGTGGGCGAGACAGGCAATTACTAGAAGGCACCATTTGTGACCCAGCGCTCGCACGGTCTCTCTTGTAAATTACTACCTTGTTTAACCCAACAAAATTCATAATATAAATGCTGATATGCCCAGTGTTATCCGGCGACTATTTCATCTTAAACTACCTTCATCTGTTTTACTCTGGCTTATAGCCCACGAGAGGTACTAGGGTACTAGCATATTGCTTTTACGGCTTATGTGCAATCTTATCTACCAAAGCTATCAGGATGCTACAGGTATATTTGACCTTTAACTAAGCAATCATCGTTCAGGCATAACTCTGTAACTATTATTACTTTATAAAAAAAAAAAGTGCAAGTTCTCAGAGCCACTGCTCCATCTGTTTATGTTCCCCTACTATTTTACGCTGTTGTGGCGCATGACTGTGTTTTGTTTGTACTCACCTGCACAACCAAAATAAAGAATTAAAAAAAAAAATAAAAATAATCCCCATGTGCTGATCCTAGTGTCTAACAAATTCACAAAGTCCCTTAGAGAGTATTGCAAAAATACTGTCTTATCTGTAAACCCTGAATTGCCACAGAGATCTGAAATCGCAAGGACAAAAAATATACAAATAAATCCATTAAAATATGTATAACTTTAAGATGACAAGGTAAAATTGAGATTTTTGCCTGGTTTAATGGAGCTGACTAATAGAATGATATGACATTTCTTGTGAATGCTAAGCTGTCCTTTGTGGCGAATCTTTCAGATCACGCAGCGAGAGAACGAGAGAGCGAGAGAAAATTAGAAATGACTTTGCTGAAGGACAGGAATAGTAAAACTGCACGCTTAGATCTGCTGGTTCTAAGGGAACACAAAGCAGCCCCTTAATTAGCTGGATTGATGGGAGTTGCAGTACAAGAAATATAAAGAAGCATTGATTAGTTTGTTTTTCATTTGTTCCTTTTACCAAGGACAACCGTCTTCGTTAACAACGTTGATGAGCTCCTAGATTAATCTACATCTCTGAAAGTCACCCTTTTCCAAAAGCTAAAGATTACGTTGGTGGCAGTTTCCCCAAGTAATACATCAACATCCTGTTGCTGGATCCGATGGATAATAAGGTTTGTGTTCTTCATTAGCCTCTTAATCCTAAAACTCCATCCGCTGTTCAGAGAAATGTCTTTGAGGTTCTCTATACCGATATGCCGACTTCACATGGATTTATATATCCATATTGCATCTTCTAACTTCATTTGTTGGGATGAATAGAATTTTTGAATTTGGTTGAGATCAAAAGTATTCGTCTGAAATCATTTGTGCCCAATTCAAGGAATGAGCTGGGTGTTCTCTTTGCATTGGAGACACAATGAAATGAAGATGTTGCCATTATGACCGCCTGGCTGCTTAAAGCGGGTTCTGTTTATATTTAATCAAGATTTGCGGGGTTATTTACTATAGTGAGAATTCAAAGTGAATTTCAAATTTGAGGCAAAAGGAGCCGAAATTCACTTTGAATTCTCTCTATAGTGAATAACCATGATAATATGTTTGAAATGCCGACACTGACTGCATTGGAATTTCATTAAAATCCCAACTCAATCCAAAGACAGAGAAGGGGCTACTTTGTTTTACCGACATGCCTGAGATAAAGGGCGGAGCTCCACTGTTAACTTTGTCCAATCACAGCAGTCGTCACAAGTGACACCTGCGGGATTCAGGCATCGTCTCACTTATGAAAATATGCAAAGTCCCCTGAAAGTGACAAATCCGCTTCAAAGCATGACCAGCATATCTGTCTAACACTCTGGTTTAAGAAAGCTGGCCAAAAACCCAATTTTGGGTCAAAACGTAGCGGTGTTTCCCTGGTTCCAATAAATTTGTCTTTAGGCACAGGAGTGCTTGGACCTTCTTTCTTCAGCTGGTATTTATAATTTGAATGGCCAGTGCTGGCTTATGGTCCAGGTAAGCACCATATTGGCTTGGGGATTGAGTGGAATTCCTGTTACCTGTTTGTGCAACACTCTTGTTTGTGAGACTCACATAATGTACTAAGGGACACGCAGTGCTTCATTTTATCCCAAATATATTATTGTTTTGGAAGAAGCTTAAGGTGCAACAAGATTCTAAAATCTAATGCATCTGTATTGAAAAAAATTTTTTTTTTTTCAATTTTTCAGATTTCTACCTAACATTTGCCATTTTCTTATCAAGCCTCCAAAGTTCCTGATTTTGTGAATGACTCAGTTATCCAATTATTCACATTATAACAGAAAGCACAATACTCTGCCCAGATTCTAAATATGGAACACTCAGTGGGACATTCCACCAGTTTCCATGGTGATTGCTCCACTCTTAGAACCTTGGCCCTTATCGTTCTAAAGAATGAGTGGGGGTTACCTTCAGCGATCTGTCCTCACATTCTGAGAAATTCCTCCAGGGAGTGCTGGAGTTTTCCTTAATTTGCCATGTCCCTTCTGTGGTGCAGTATCGATAAACTTTCCCCTGGAAAACTAGAAAATGAAAAAGAAGAATTTACATACACAACTAATGACTCCATAGGAAAGCACTGCGGCCCATTAAATAAATTTAAACATTATTATTTTTTTTATTTTTTTTAAAATTCTTTATTTTTGCTGTGCATGAATAACAACCGCTTGTCAACAATGCCACAACAGCATATTCCAACACATTGAGCATACAGATTTGTCAACTGTTATATAGCATTTAAATGTAACAAGCACAATTTTTATGCTAAGGCAGGCTAGGTACACATAGGTTACAGTAGCTTAGGGTGAACGTTGCTGTTGCATATCCTCGCTTATCAGTAGTTTGCATGTTAATGTATGCTTTGCTACGCTTTAGTCTGATGTGTCAGGGAGGATTGCGCATGCCGGAGTACATACAGATAGACTTAATGACATATATCAAAATAGTAAGGTAACTAGCGTAACTGAATCAGGAATTTAAAGTAATACAATGCCAAAAGTGATTTCGTCTATAAGCAGCCTGAGTGCAATTTAGTTTATAGCAATACAGGGCTGAGAAGGTGAGAAGATGAGAAGAGAAGGCATATTAGTAGAGACATGTTTCAACATATTCAACTTTGTCAGGGTATTTATATCGGTAGACATTTTATGCTATGATAGAAATACAAAGTGTATACTCTGAAGTCATTGTTGAACAGACAAGACTCCATTTTGTTAGTTTCAAGCTAACAAAAGAGACACAGAATTTCTATCCTTTCTCTAAAACTGACCGCTTTGCCCGAGCTGAATGGAATGTGTATATAAACAAACCAAATAGATAAGACATTGAGAATGGGGGTGGACAGACTGTCTAATTGCAAATGGAATATAATAAATTATAAACCCAGACCTGGGTGACAGAGGATTAAATAATTAAATTTTACTTTCGATATTGTACAACGTCCCATTATAGTTTAAGGTGAAACTTAGTTCACAAACAGTCAATTTTAGGAATTATAGCAGAAAATGGAGACGCATAGTCTGAAGAAATCCTCTTGATCTGACAGATAAAATAAGTTATAGGCCACATATAGATAACGTAAATGACGTCAAAAATAGCCACCAGGAAAAGTTAACTCTTTCCTGGATAGATATGTTTAGTGGGACAATACTGCCCTCTAGAGTTCAAATATTTGAATGGTTACCTAGAAGGCAACCACACCCCACATTTGTGATTGGCTATCACTTAGAGGAATTTCCCCTTTAAAAAGTTAAGACAAGGAAAGGTCGGAAATTCAAAGATTGAAGAGAGAGACATTACAACACTCTCGGGAGATTCAGGGAGATTCAAGATTGAGGAAAGAGATCCAGGCAGAATCGGACACTCAGAAAATCAAGACACTCCATGCAGAGAAAGAGACCCATGACACTTAGCTACCTGAGAACATCTGATGAGAAAATATCTACTTAACTGGTAAATATACAGGCATTTAATTAATTAATTTAAATTAATTAAATTAATAGCATGATATATGACTGGATAAATCATGATTAGATTTCATATTTAGAAATATTAATTATTAAAGAATATATATATGGTTATAGCATCCTATCTGCAGCTGGGATTAACATAGCCATTAATGTATTTGTGTGATTAATATCACGTTAGCATATCATGACCATTTATCCAGCTGTATTGATTGGCTCTAAAATAAGATAAAATATCTATTTAGACAAATTAATTAAAATATCAGCTTATGTAACATAGTAAGATTTCTCATTGGATGCAAGGAAATGATTAAAGACTATGACTATTTAAATATTATTTTTATTTAAAATTACATAAAAGTAGACCTTAATTACTTAGGAGGTCTAGCCAGCATTGCAAGGGTTATTTCTAAACTGCCAGCTGAAAGTTTTACTGCAGCTCTAAGGAATGCTCTGTCTCCCTGTGAAACTTTCACATTCTCTCTGTGAAAGGGTCGTAAATCAATCTTGACACCTAATGCTTTAGACTTAAACTACGTCTTAGTCATTAGGAGATGTTTTTAATTACCATATTGTATTGCATATTAATGTTATACTGAAATTCCATTGATTATTATCATACATGTTACTCATCATTATTATTTAAATTGTTAAGAAATAAATATCTATTTTTATAACAATTTGTGATTTTAATTACCGGTATATGGTTTACCTTTCACTTATAACGATAACGATTAGGGATCTGAGAATTGAAACTCGTGGGCAATTCTCTCTGTTTACAATTATTATCCCATAAATATCCCCACAACTTGCGGTCTAAAATGCCGATATAAGCCAATGCACGTTGGTAGAAAATAAACGCCTATCTGGGAGAGACACAAATATCGTGGAAAGTTCTAAGAGAGCTAGGTAGCCTATTGGTTTTGCACAGTGTCATACTATTGTGCCATCTAGAGGCAAAAGTCCCCAAATGTCCCCTTTTACCCTACGCCCTTGGGCGGCAGGCTGATGGCGTGTGTTTGAAAGCGGTCCGAGGGTTGCCACATGGGGGACACCGCTTGTGCTGGGGTTGTACTATTCCGGCTGAGAGCAGTCTCTTGAGCTGGCCCCTTAGCTTGTCTGCTTGCTTCGGGGTATTGCTGGGGCTGGGCTGTTGCTCGTCCGCGGGCTTTCTTTGCAGGTCGTGGACGCTTGAAAAGGTGAGTGTTGGCGTCTGAGATGTGAGCCATCGCTGCTCGCTGCTTCGCCTTCTGTCTTTGTCCCTTTCCAGAGGCCGCCCTGGGGGCTCGTTGCGGATACTCACACAGGTGCCTCCGGGTAGCTGGTCTGATCCAAGCTGCCACCGCTCGAGCTGCCTGTTTGAAGGCCCAGACCTTGTAGCGGAGTTGTGGCCAAAAGCTGGAGCAGATTTGGTCAAAGAACTCCTAGGGGTGTCTGGGTGGGGTGGCTAGGGTGTCCCCTGTGCCATGTTTCGTCTCCCTTATCTTTTTCGTTGCGTGTCTGTCAGTGCCGCGTTGTGGTTGCAGCAGGCCACGTGTAGTGGTGTGTGGCTTGTCCGCCATCTTGGGCTCTACAGCTTCCATACTGCTTGGGGGAGCATCTGCTTTGATGTCTCCGTTTGGCGTGTCTCGTGCTGGTGCAGACCGGGATATCCCCCACCGGTCCATAGGGGGGGGGGAAGCGGTGCGTGAGTGTCCCCTCTTCAGCCTGAGAACCGGGAGAGCGTCTCTCCACGGCTCCCACCCGTGCAGGCCGGGCTGTGAAGCGGCCGATTCTGCGGCAGGGAGTCCCGAACCGGATACCTCCAGACTCCGCTTCACCTCCTGGGTGTGAAGGTGGTTGTCCGCCGCGGGCACGTTGCGGTGGTCGGGCGCAATGCCCAGAATCAGGGCCTCAGATGCGGGAGCTCCCGCCATGTGCGACTTGCTCGTTCGGCTGGTAAGCTCCGCCCCCTTTTAAACATTATTTTAATAATATCATCATTATTAAACAGGTGTCAAGTCCTAAAAGAGTAACTATGGTATCTATGGTTGCCACCAAATCACATCCAATAAACTCACACCATCTCACTCTTAAACATCTATCCCGGCTTTCAAATGTCTTGTTAAGGTGTCTAAATGCGAGTCCTGTTTTTTTTTTTTTTTTTTAAATGACATGTAATATCTCCTGACAGTAGCTGTTCAGCTCGCTATTGCTGGCAGTGTGTTCAATGTACAGCCTGGCCAGTCTGTGTATATTCTGTGCTCTGGGCATACTATGACTGTACACACTCTCTCTCTCTCTCTGTATATTCTGTACCCTGGGCATACTATGAGTGTACACTCTCTCTCTCTCTGTGTATATTCTGTACCCTGGGCACACTATGAGTGTACACTCTCTCTCTCTCTCTGTATATTCTGTGCTCTGGGCATACTATGACTGTACACTCTCCCTCCCTCTCTCTCTCTCTGTATATTCTGTGCCCTGGGCATACTATGAGTGTACACTCTCTCTCTCTCTCTGTGTATATTCTGTACCCTGGGCATACTATGACTGTACACCCTCTCTCTCTCTCTCTCTGTATATTCTTTGCCCTGGGCATACTATGACTGTACACTCTCCCACTCTCTCTCTCTCTGTATATTCTGTTCCCTGGGCATACTATGAGTGTACACACTCTCTCTCTCTCTCTCTCTCTGTGTATTCGGTGCGCTGGGCATACTATGACTGTACTCTCTCTCTCTCTCTCTCTCTCTCTGTGTATATTCTGTACCCTGGGCATACTATGAGTGCACACACTCTCTCCCTCTTGACATGCGCACAGTCGTTATTCGGCTTGTGGCATTTTCTTTCCCATAACCCACCAATAAACACAGACACCAATTTTCTGTTGGAAAATAAAAGTCCACAGCTTTATTTAAATATTTCAATAAACAAGATAACAAATTGGGGTCATTGCCAAATAAATCAATTTACCCCCACCCCCATCCGTACAGCATTAACCCAGACAATGACCCCATACCATAAACAATATATAACAATATAAATAACACATAAATATAACACACGGCCTACCAAAGAGGCCCCATAATTGTAACTTTATTAACTGTAGGGGTGTACCGAGACACCCCTACACCACCAGGTTCGGAGCCACCGATGAGCTCGAACCAACAGACCACTTCCAACTCTGGCCTAATTCAACTTAAGCTTAGCCTAGCCACTTGCTAATCCACTTCCATCCCAATTACCCTAGCCCTATCCCGCCGCTGTGACAAAACGGGACCTGCTAAAAAACCTAGGGAGGGTGGGAGGGACAATTAACAGGTAAGTGCGGATTCTGAATTAAAATGGCCGTTTGCTAAAATGGCTGCTTAATATACTCGCACTTTTCCACACCCTTTTAGCATGCTTCACCCTAACCCCACCCCCGAATCTATAGCTCCACCTGCCTACTCCTTGGCTCTGTCAAGGCCCATTCCCCTGACTGCGCTGATCCATGGGCTTCATGACATGCGCACAGTCGTTATTCGGCTTGTGGCATTTTCTTTCCCATAACCCACCAATAAACACAGACACCAATTTTCTGTTGGAAAATAAAAGTCCACAGCTTTATTTAAATATTTCAATAAACAAGATAACAAATTGGGGTCATTGCCAAATAAATCAATTTACCCCCACCCCCATCCGTACAGCATTAACCCAGACAATGACCCCATACCATAAACAATATATAACAATATAAATAACACATAAATATAACACACGGCCTACCAAAGAGGCCCCATAATTGTAACTTTATTAACTGTAGGGGTGTACCGAGACACCCCTACACCACCAGGTTCGGAGCCACCGATGAGCTCGAACCAACAGACCACTTCCAACTCTGGCCTAATTCAACTTAAGCTTAGCCTAGCCACTTGCTAATCCACTTCCATCCCAATTACCCTAGCCCTATCCCGCCGCTGTGACAAAACGGGACCTGCTAAAAAACCTAGGGAGGGTGGGAGGGACAATTAACAGGTAAGTGCGGATTCTGAATTAAAATGGCCGTTTGCTAAAATGGCTGCTTAATATACTCGCACTTTTCCACACCCTTTTAGCATGCTCCACCCTAACCCCACCCCCGAATCTATAGCTCCACCTGCCTACTCCTTGGCTCTGTCAAGGCCCATTCCCCTGACTGCGCTGATCCATGGGCTTCATGACATGCGCACAGTCGTTATTCGGCTTGTGGCATTTTCTTTCCCATAACCCACCAATAAACACAGACACCAATTTTCTGTTGGAAAATAAAAGTCCACAGCTTTATTTAAATATTTCAATAAACAAGATAACAAATTGGGGTCATTGCCAAATAAATCAATTTACCCCCACCCCCATCCGTACAGCATTAACCCAGACAATGACCCCATACCATAAACAATATATAACAATATAAATAACACATAAATATAACACACGGCCTACCAAAGAGGCCCCATAATTGTAACTTTATTAACTGTAGGGGTGTACCGAGACACCCCTACACCACCAGGTTCGGAGCCACCGATGAGCTCGAACCAACAGACCACTTCCAACTCTGGCCTAATTCAACTTAAGCTTAGCCTAGCCACTTGCTAATCCACTTCCATCCCAATTACCCTAGCCCTATCCCGCCACAGCCCGAGACTTGATCCCTTAATGTCTCGAGCGCCCCCCACCACACAGAAATAGGGCCCGGGAGATCCCTTCCTGAAAACCGAGGTTTAGCAAGTCACAACCTACCTCTGAAAGGTGCACCCCATCCTTACGATAATACCCAGGTAACATACCCTCTAGCTCCCAATGCCTTACCGGGACCCCGCCTGACCTTCTAACGAAAACTGACATGGCCTTATTAACCTTCCCCCGGCATCTCGACACCGCCGCTGTGTCCCTGGCGTGCCTCCAATTAAATCTAGGAACCATCTCAGACCACACTATAACCACTCCCGGCACCCGCTCCCGGATGCGATCCAAATCCCGCTTCATTCTCCTAATTAGCTCCCTCTGAGGGATAAGCCCCAAATCGTTACCCCCACCATGTATCAGTATTACGTCCGGGGAATTTCCTTCCAACAATTTACCAAAAATCACTCCGCTAATGCTCTGCCAACTGAAACCACGAAAACCAAACCATTGTAACTGTACAGTGTCCTGAAGAAAGCCCAGTTGTGCTCCATTCCTCCGAACTGCGGCCCTCTTCTGCGCCCAATAAACGTATGAGTGACCCACCAACCATACAACCCGACCTGGAAAGAAACACAAGTTATAAACTAGCAGAGCATCGACACCACAACTCAAACCCAACCAGACACCCCCTTCAAACCAACTTATCTGTTCGTACATAAGTCCTAAAACGCGCGGACTCCCACCGACCTATCCGTTTAATCCGTTCATCCCCGAGTCCGAGCCGTGCTGCTTCCGTTGCAGCCCCTATGCGAAATGAATGAGTCCCAAATTGCATGGGTTGCAAACCCAGTTGTTGCAGCCCCATGCGGAATACCCTGACAAATTGGAAGCGCGACAGCGCAAGGCCATCCTCGTGAACGAGGAAGCACCCAGAGCTTGGAGGGCGCACGCCCAAGTATTTGTGCCCACACGCTACTGGGCAGACTACCGACCCCGGCAATGCAAACAAACTTATCGTCTTACCTCGCCCCAAGACGTCCGTCTTGGAGCACCTCAGGCGTATCTCGACTTTGTCCTGTCCCAGCAACACATCCTCGAACCGGATCCCAGTCGCCCCGGACTTATTAGAACTGACCAGTTCGCCGATGCGGAACGCCCCAAAAAACGCCCAAACAAAAGCTACGGTAAACAAGAGCACTTCAAACGCAGATGTACAAACGTCATGCAGCCTGTCAGCCAGGCCTTGTAGAATGTTAAACGACACTGGCCGTCTCGAGTCTACAGACCTACGTCCTCTACGAAAGCCTTTCAACACCTGCTTCACCAAAAAAGTCTTTGTGATATCCTCCTTACCCGTGAATTTAAACCAAAATGCTAATGCTGACATGTAACGGTCCACCTTCGCGGGAGAGGCCCCTCCCACGAATAACCGACACAATAACCACAAAAGCGTGTCCAACCTACCTGCCGGCGAATTCGCCCCTCCAGACTGCCCCATCATCTCCTCCCATTCATGCCATACCTGGGTGTACGCAGTCCACGTTCCGGGCGCCAGGGAACTTCTTATAAAGCCCCCAAGCAAGACGTCCCGAGCCGCCACATCTCCGCCGGGCATGACTGACCTGTCTCCTGAGCTCCCGGCGCCGCTGCCCGAAAACGTTCCCACTGCGAACGAGATAAGGCGTCAGCGATAACATTCAACGATCCCGGGACGTGTTTCGCCCTAAACACAATGTTCCAAGACATGCACAGCAGCACCAAACGCCTCAACAACCATACCACAGGCAGCGAAGATGCCGAGATATTATTAATTGCCTGCACCACCGCCATGTTATCAGAATGAAAGATCACCTTCCTGTTCGCGAGCTCTTCGCCCCATAAAGATACCGCCACTACCCCAGGAAAGAGTTCAAGGAAGGCCAGGTTCCTGATCAAGGCGTTTTCCTTCCACGCCACTGGCCACTCTTCCGCGCACCATCTCCCAGCCAAGTAGGCCCCGAAACCTACGCTCCCGGAAGCGTCCGTATATAAGCCTATCGCTTCTGATGACGTCGCCTCCTCCCTAAAATATACCCGACCATTGAACTCCTGTAAAAAACACAACCAAACATCCAGATCCGCCTTCATTGCAGCGGAGACTCTGATATAATGACCTGGCAATCGCGCCCCGCAGGTTGCTCGAGCCAACTGCCTGCAAAAAACCCTCCCCATAGGGATCACTTTACAAGCAAAGTTCAAGCTCCCCAGCAGGGACTGCAACTGCCTCAGGGTCACCTTCTTCGAACCCCTGACTACCCCCACCCGCTGGCGGAGCGCTGTCAATTTATCCACAGGCAACCTACATTCACCCTTCACCGAATCTATTTCCAGCCCTAGGAAGCTCAAGCATACCGTCGGGCCTACCGTCTTCTCAGCTGCCAACGGGATCCCAAAGACCTGCGCCACCCACTGCAACACCCCTAGTATTTGCCCACAACGATCGGACCCTGCCGGACCTACGCACAAAAAGTCGTCCAGATAGTGCACTACTGCACCCCCAGCCGACTCCAGACGCACCACCCATTCAAAGAAAGAGCTGAACTTTTCAAAGTACGAGCAAGAAATAGAGCAGCCCATGGGCAAACACAGATCCACGAAAAAACCTTCATCAAAGAAACAACCCAATAAGTGGTGACATGTCGGGTGAATAGGAAGCAACCTGAAAGCCGCCTCCACGTCCACCTTCGCCATCAACGCTCCCGGCCCCGCTCTCCGTACCAACTCCACCACTTGATCGAATGACGCGTATGACACAGAGCACAGGGCCGCGTCAATGTCGTCGTTAACAGACGCCCCTTTTGGGTAAGACAAATGGTGTATCAACCTAAATTTGCCTGGTTCCTTCTTGGGGACCACCCCCAACGGAGACACCCTCAAGTTCGGCAAAGGTGGGACCGCAAAGGGTCCCGCCATCCTGCCAAGCCGTACCTCCGCCATCAATTTGTCCCGCACCACCCCTGGGTGATCCCGAACGGATCGTAAATTCAAACATAAAGTCCCTGACCCTGTCCCTTTAAACGGTATCCTAAACCCCTCCGTGAATCCATCCCTCAGAAATTCCGCGTCAGCCCGATTAGCGTAGCGCTTTAGCCATGGCCGCATCTCGCCTACCTTCACCGGAGTTGCCCCCAGAGGCAGCGGCAGGGGCCGTGGCGCCACTGGGACCTCCCCCGCTAGTCGATTTGCCTCTCTTGAAGCACCTATTGACTCCATGTGTACCGCCGCAACCGGAACACTCGTGTTTGAATCTGCACGACGAGCCCCATTTACATTGGCCCTCGTTGAAAAGCCAGCAGAAACCCTTCTTTTGCCCGGCCGGCGCCGCTCCTCCAGGTGCTGCACCGGCCGCCCCGTGAAAGGGCGCCGCCTTCTGCGCCATCATGAGCCGCATCCACAGGGGCAGATCCATCTGATCCCATCTCATGTTCGGGTTCGCTGCTAAACGTTGGCGGAACTGCTCATCGTATTTCCACCAAGCAATCCCACCATACGTCCGGTAAGCGTCCCCTATCCCGTCCAAATAGCAAAAAAGTTGCGAACAGCGATCGGGAAACTTTTCCCCGATGACGCTGGCCAGTATGCAAAAAGCCCGCAACCAGTTCGCAAACGTCTTTGGTATCTTCCGATACCTACGCTTCTTCTCTTCTTCCTCCTTCTTCGCATCCTTTTTATCCTCATCCTTTAGATCGAGGAACTCCTCCAAAGGAAGGAGAGAAAAAACCTCTACAAACTCACCTTTCCAAATCCTGTCCTTCACCTCAGACTTCAGGTGACATCCCAAGGGGCCCGTGAAAGAGACATGTACATTCTGCCGCGCTGCGTCAGAAACCTCCCCTCCTCCTACCGAACTTAAGCCTGTCCTCTCGCCTGGTTCGGGCGTGCTCCGTCCGGAGACACCACTCACCACCCCCTTCGCCTGCCCCGACGTCCCGGAACCTACTTCCGGAACCCATACCCTCGAAAATTGCGGTGAAGCCCCCTCCCCACCGCCCCATGAGTCTAACAATGATTTTAGGCAAGTTAACATGGAATCAGAATGTGATGTAACAGGCAACTCACCGCCAGAGCCTCCGGCCGCGGAAGGCCGCGGGGTCGTTTTCCTTCCCTCCGCCGCGTGCGGCTCCGGGGTGTCCCTTTGACGCCGACTCCCTTCCGCCAGATCCCTCCGTGGGACCGTAGGTGTACCGCTCCGCGACCTGTAGGGAGAAGAACACCTGGGTAGTCTGTTCGAGTGCCCCTCTACCCGCCCTTCCTCCATACGCTCCCTGTCGTCAACCCTGCGCCTCTCTCGCCTAGTAGCCAGGCCCTCTGGGTCGTAAGAACTATCCGGCCGTCCTTGAGCGCTCCCGTCGGAGGACCCAGACTCGCAGCGCCGTTCCCCTCTCCTCCTGGCCCTGCAGACTGATCCCCGCCTACTGCACCCGTCAGTAGACGGGCTCCTCTCCCTGACACACCCTGCCCGGTCTTGCCTGGCGCTTGTCCTGCGCCGCCTCTTGTACTCCGCAGGCCTAGGGTTGTCTCTGTAATCATGCCGTCCCCGGGAGCAACATTTATGGCCCTCCCGTACACTCCTAACCCCGCTGTCAGAGTGTGTGTCGTACCCCTGGGACAATCCCTCACTGTCCGCTCCTCTGTCCACTGGGGAAGCGCTGCGCTGGCCCTGACAAACAGGGCCGTTGTCGCCCTGACTCGGTCCTGCTGCCCTAGCTGGGTGACCTGTCCTGCCGTCCCCCCGCTGCCTTGCCTGGGCCTTGTCTCGCCCGCATGATCAAGTCTCCCTCCGCTGGAATCCCTTGTTGCCCTCTGAGGTGGTGTCAGCCCGTCCTTCCCAATCCCCAGCGCCTTTCCTTGCCGCCCGGTATTTAAACCAGCGGCAGACTCACCGGGACGTGTCTGGGCTCTATCCACACCTCCGACATCCTCTGCGGTCCCGGTCTCCTCGGAGGCCGTCGCCACTTTTGCCGCCTTGCCGCCCGCCGTCCTGCGAGCAGCGCTCCTCGTGGTAGGCCGCGACACCGTGCCAGGCCTACTCTCCGCCCTTGCCTTACCGGCACCACGTCGCACAGACGGGGCCGGCGGCGTCTGCGTTGGCTCCGACTGGCCAGCCTCCTTAACTGATGATCCGCTCTCCTCTCTGGAAGGACTCCGTCTCCGACGCGCTGCGGGCATCACGCCCGGGCTCAGCCGCTGGGGCGGTCTCGCCCTCCGCACCGATCGCCTTTCCACAGCCGCTGGGGGGTTACCGCTGGTCCCAGGAACCGCCAGTTGCTGCTGCAGCCAAGCCATCCCCCTGTCTCTCACTGCTGCTCTCACACCGTCCAGGATCTCTTCAAGCGAAGCCATCTGAAAAACAGAAGAAAAGAAACCCCACAACCTGCCAAACAATTAACAGGTAAGTGCGGATTCTGAATTAAAATGGCCGTTTGCTAAAATGGCTGCTTAATATACTCGCACTTTTCCACACCCTTTTAGCATGCTCCACCCTAACCCCACCCCCGAATCTATAGCTCCACCTGCCTACTCCTTGGCTCTGTCAAGGCCCATTCCCCTGACTGCGCTGATCCATGGGCTTCAGTATATTCGGTGCGCTGGGCATACTATGACTGTTCTCTCTCTCTCTCTCTGTATATTCTGTGCCCTGGGCATACTATGACTGTACTCTCTCTCTCCCTCTATCTGTGTATATTCTATTCCCTGGGCATACTATGAGTGTATTTTCCCTCTCTGTGTATCTGTGTGATATTTTGCCGCCCCTGTGTATAGGGGGTGGCAAAATAATTGCAGATGAAACTGTGTGTATCAGTTCCATCTTTAA
The DNA here is from genome assembly GCF_036172605.1 of Pelobates fuscus. Taxonomy (NCBI): domain Eukaryota; kingdom Metazoa; phylum Chordata; class Amphibia; order Anura; family Pelobatidae; genus Pelobates; species Pelobates fuscus. The sequence continues at coordinate 439,842,491 of NC_086318.1, forward strand.
ATATAGTAAGCGATCAGGGATCCCTTGAGTTCCCACTGCTTTTGGGTCATGTTATTAAAGGCATCTCAATTATTTATATAGATAACTTTAAATTTGCAAACATTCTAATAATCCATTAATTGACTTTACAATGTAAACTAAAATCATTTTAATCAGATAGAGGTTATAAACATCTCCAAGTGCTTATCAGTAATGTTGATAAGGATAGTAAGCACATTATATCGCACTATATTTCTGGAATATCTAGGAATTGCCGGTATCCCTAGAGGCAGACAGTAGCATTCAGTGTAACACATCTCCTAACACACACAGAGATTGTGTATTGTACGTCACTGTCACACTGTATCTGTCTGCAGTCTAGTCCTACGTTACACTGGGTGTTGCAGGAATATGGGCCGTGTATAGTGTCCATGAACTAGTTCAGGAAAATGTGAGTTTAATTCACTAACTGCTGATACTTTATTTCTTACTCCAAGATAGATATTTTGTAATATTTGGATTTATAGATTTTTGCTTCTACACTTTGTGTCCCTTTTTATGTGAGTATTTTTCAGTTCCTGCAGAGTTATTCTATTAGTCTGTATGATAATTAGTCCAGGTTTGTTCTCTGCTGTAAACCCATAGATCTGATCTTACATTCATTTTATTTATAGTGAATTCTGTACCTTGTGTATAAACTCCTAATTCCATATACCCCCTCATGCACATTTCTGCTGGTTTAGAAAATAGCCAACAATTGGAAATTGCCAGTTGTGGAGTGAGTGTGACACCTGCCCCTTTCCTGCCCCCTCTCGTTTATTATTACAATCACCAATTACTTGACCTGACACTTTTTACAGGTCACTAATGTGTAGCGCACGTCTGATACCAGAAATTCTTCCATAGCTGTCAGAGTATAAATCTTTTATGTTTCACAAAACAATATATTTGTTAGGAATACAGGTTTGTATTCCTAACACGATAGTGTTCTTTAATATTAGTATTAATTAGTACTATTTTCATTAAAGAAATACTCTAAGTACAAAACAACTGTACCTAATTGAAGTTGTTTTGGTGTATAGACCATGCTCCTGCAGTCTCAATGCTCAATTGCCAGCCATTTAGCAGTTAATTCATTTTGCTTATACAGTTCTAGTCACACCTCTTTTGGTTGTGATTGTCACAGCCTGCATGAAAAAAATGGTTTTATTTTCAATTAGATCTTACAGTGCAGTGTGTTTACTTTAGAGGTTCGTATCTCATGCTCTATTAATGGAACTTTAATCCCACACATGAGGTTGCTTTTATTAAAGTAATGTGATTATGGTGCTTTGAGCCCTATTTGGTTGGAAGCAGTACTTATCTATCTAAGATGCAATTAACCCCTTAAGGACACATGACATGTGTGACATGTCATGATTCCCTTTTATTCCAGAAGTTTGGTCCTTAAGGGGTTAACTGAGAGCTATTCATTGTAAACACAAATCTATGTGTATTTTGTCGATAACAACACATCTATGACAGTTTTCCAACAGTCAAATTCTGCATAGTGAGGTCTGGTAAAAAACAAGTGTGGAAGAAAGTGCCGAAATTACTCATTGTACCTCATGCATCCATGGCGTAAAATAGCCTTTAATTAGAACCCTTAAAGGGAAACTGTCACTTAACCAGGACTTTTAATATGATTGTTTGTTTATGTATTCTTTGTTTAATTATTGTATTGAACAAATATGGATTCATAAGATGTAAAAAAAAGCAAAAAATAAACATAGAAATCACCCCTCCGTATCCCGCACCTGGGTGCTCCCATCTCAGTTCCCTGTCTGTCATTGTTATTCGTTCCACCCTTCGCACCTGGCAATCAGTATAGAGAGAGCAGACAGCAGAGGAGAAATCAAACATTGTTTCTTTATTTGCAATGTGTGCCTGGTTTTGCCTTGTCTGAACTGGATTATGATGCTTTTTGGTAAACTGTTTGTATAAATTTAAAAGACAACTAAGCATCTCATGATAAGAAGGTTAAGACAAATTATAGACCATTCGCAACGTTTCGATCAATGATATAAATTCCAGAAAGTTGCCATTTCTCTTTAAAAATAGGAAACATAAAAAAACAAAAACTAATAGAATATATATATAGTCATATTCGTTGTGCTAAAAAGTAGCAAACATAACGGATCGACCGTTGCTGTTCGGATTTCATTTTGTAGATTTGGATTGATAACTGCAGATACAAAGGGTCTGTGATGTCTGAATGGGCAATAATGGCCGAGGTCAATAGGTAGAACACGCTTAATGCGATCATTAATCACCCGCTAAAATCATTGTGTGAATCAAATCCGAGCGTGAGTCGCTGGGGAAGCGGCTCACAAATATTAGATTAGCCCGGTCACACATGCGAGGACTAATGGGGAGATTCAAATGTTTTTATTAGAGGAAATGGACGTGGTCCTCTCCACCCCACATACCGAACTCCATCATTAAAGATTGAACGCCCACTGACTTGGAAATCTTCTTACCAAATGCTGTATTTTTCAGGAACCGCCATAAAAATAAATAGTATCAGGGCACATTGGACACAAATTGGGGATGAGCCATAAAGCAGAATTTCTTTAGAAATGTTTGATTGTTTGTGAGTTTGTAACTCTTCGTAGCATTTATTGCTGATTTAATTACTATTTCTTTTCTTTCTCACATTACAGAGATAATCAAGACACAGGCAGGGGCGGACTGAGAACCCTCAGGGCCCCCGGGCAAAATAAATCAAGGGCCCCCTTACATGCCCCACCCACGTTGCCGCAAGCCCCACCCTTGCCCCGCCTCCAGCCACACAATCTTTAGACACAAGGAACAAAAGTGCAATATGTTCTAAACAAGTGTCATTTAATTAACGAATGCAAAAACCAAACTGTGCAAAATAAATAACAAATGCACAAACAAAGACAATTGCATAGTTCTACAACATCTGGGTATCTACCTTTTGGGCACCCCTGCTATAAACTATACAAAATCCAGTACACTCACCCAGAAGCTTAAAAGTTTTTAAAAATATAATTGTTTTAGCTACAGTAGCTACAGTATACGATCATCTGCATCAGCTTGTCACAAAGTCAATGTGTCCCATAATGTAAGCTCATTTAAGAGACTGCAGATTCCAGGTTTCATATATATGTGCTCCGTGAATGTTATAGGTGATTTTATATATTTTTTATTTTATATTTTTCTAACAAAAGTTACTGTAATGCATGGCTTTATAAATTTGTTTGGAATCTAGGAGTCAACTAAAAAGTTAGGAGCCAGTCTTTTTTAAACGAAGAAAGCTTCATTTTGAACATGAAAAACACAATTCTTAAGGGGACGCTATAGTCATCAGAACCACTGCAACTTAATGTAGTTGTTCTGGTATCTGTAGCATGTCCTTGCAGGATTTTTAATGTAAAGACTACCTTTTCAGAGAAAAGACCGTGTTTACATTGCTGTCTTGGGACGCCTCTTGTGGCAGTCACTCACGCTTAGTTTCAGCCTCTGCATGGAGGCGCTGAATGTTCCCAATAGAGATGCATTGATGCTGATTGGCGCAGAACAGCCTTTTCTGCACATGCGCAATATCCTCCTAAAGCCTATGGGAAAGCATTGACTTAAAGATTGATGATATCCGCCATGGAGGAAGGACCAGCCATAGGGTCGGGACCAGCTGCGGCAAAACAGGCAAAGCGTAAGAAAAAAGGTGAGTAAAAACACATGGCGACCTGGGATTTGTCGAGCCCTGCTCTAATAGAAAAATACATTAAGTGTATAAATGCACTGAAGCACAGAGAAGCTCCCCTAAGGAGATTCTTATCCCTGAAATTCCTTGATCCCACAACAATGGACAAACAGCAGGAAGTGAAGTAGACTGATCTACGGGGACCTGGAGAGGGGTATATCTAACAGAGACCCTCTCAGTGTCCTTTAGAGAGTGTGTTAGAAAGAATCTCCTCCAGGCCCCATTAGAGACTACAATGGAGTCTAATGGAGCCTGGAGGGGGGGTCTCTCCAACACTCTGGTTCCTATTCACAATATAGCAACACAACATAGCTCGCTGATACCTAGGCCAAGTTGTCTCCTCTTACCTCAATTACGGTTGCTGGTTGGCAGGGTGTGGGCTTGGTGGCTGCGGCTGGCAGGCTGTGGGCTTGCTGGCTCCGGCTGGCAGGCTGTGGGCTTGCTGGCTCCGGCTGGCAGGCTGTGGGATTGCTGCCCCCTGGCTGGCAGGCTGTGGGCTTGCTGGCTCCGGCTGGCAGGCTGTGGGCTTGCTGGCTCCGGCTGGCAGGCTATGGGCTTGCTGGCTCCGGCTGGCAGGCTGTGGGCTTGCTGGCTCCGGCTGGCAGGCTGTGGGCTTGCTGGCTCCGGCTGGCAGGCTGTGGGCTTGCTGGCTCCGGCTGGCAGGCTGCACCTGGCAGGCTGTGTGCCTACTGGCTTTGGCTGGCAGGCTGTGTTGTTGCTGGCTGTAGGCCTGTGGCTTGCTGGCAGGCTGTGGGCTTGCTATAGGCAGGCTGGCTGGCAGCCTGTAGTGGCCGGCTGCTGGGCTGTGGGTGCCTGTGGCCGGCTGCTGGGCTGTGGCCGGCTGCTGGCCTGTGGGCGGCTGCTGGCCTGTGGGCGGCTGCTGGCCTGTGGGCGGCTGGGCTGCTGACCTATGGGCGGCTGGGCTGCTGACCTATGGGCGGCTGGGCTGCTGACCTATGGGCGGCTGGGCTGCTGACCTATGGGCGGCTGGGCTGCTGACCTATGGGCGGCTAGGCTGCTGACCTATGGGCGGCTGGGCTGCTGACCTATGGGCGGCTGCTGGCCTGTGGGCCGGCTGGCTTGTGGTGGCCGGCTGGCGGCCTGTGGTGGCCGGCCTGTGGTGGCCGGCTGCAGGGCTGTGGTGGTCGGCTGCAGGGCTGTGGTGGCCGGCTGCAGGGCTGTGGGTGCCTGTGACCGGCTGCTGGGTTGTGGCTGGCTGCTGTGGCCGACCTGTCGCCGGCTGCTGGCCTGTCGGTGGCTGGGTAGTTGGCCTGGGGCCTGTGGCTGGCTGGCTAGTTGGCCTGGGGCCTGTGGCTGGCTGGCCTGGGGCCGGCTGGCCTGGGGTCTGTGGCTGGCTGGCTAGTTGGCCTGGGGCCTGTGGCTGGCTGGCCGGCTAGTTGGCCTGGGGTCTGGGGCTGGCTGGCCTGGGGCCTGTGGCTTGCTGGCTGGGGTCTGCTGGGGCCTGGGGCTTGCTGGCTGGGGCCTGGGGCTTGCTGGCTGGCCTGGGGCCTGGGGCTTGCTGGCTGGGGCCTGGGGCTTGCTGGCTGGCCTGGGGCCTGGGGCTTGCTGGCTGGGGCCTGGGGCTTGCTGGCTGGCCTGGGGCCTGTGGCTTGCTGGCTGGCCTGGGGCCTGTGGCTTGCTGGCTGGCCTGGGGCCTGTGGCTTGCTGGCTGGCCTGGGGTCTGTGGCTTGCTGGCTGGCCTGGGGCCTGTGGCTTGCTGGCTGGCCTGGGGCCTGTGGCTTGCTGGCTGGCTTGGGGCCTGTGGCTTGCTGGCTGGCCTGGGGCCTGTGGCTTGCTGGCTGGCCTGGGGCCTGTGGCTAGCTGGCTGGCCTGGGGCCTGTGGCTTGCTGGCTGGCCTGGGGCCTGTGGCTGGGGCCCTGTGGCTGGGGCCCTGTGGCTGGGGCTGGCCGGGGGCCCTGTGGCTGGGGCCCTGTGGCTGGGGCCTGTAGCCCTGTGGCTGGGGCCCTGTGGCTGGGGCCCTGTGGCCCTGTGGCTGGGGCTGGCCGGGGGCCCTGTGGCTGGGGCCTGGGGCCCTGTGGCTGGGGCCCTGTGGCTGGAGCCGGGGGCCCTGTGGCTGGGGCCCTGTGGCTGGGGCCCTGTGGCTGGGGCCCTGTGGCTGGGGCTGGCCGGGGGCCCTGTGGCTGGGGCCCTGTGGTTGGGGCCTGTAGCCCTGTGGCTGGGGCCCTGTGGCTGGAGCCGGGGGCCCTGTGGCTGGGGCCCTGTGGCTGGGGCCCTGTGGCTGTGGCCCTGTGGCTGGGGCTGGCCGGGGGCCCTGTGGCTGGGGCCCTGTGGCTGGAGCCGGGGGCCCTGTGGCTGGGGCCTGGGGCCGGGGCCTGGGGCCCTGTGGCTGGGGCCCTGTGGCTGGGGCCTGGGGCCCTGTGGCTGGGGCCGGGGGCCCTGTGGCTGGGGCCTGGGGCCCTGTGGCTGGGGCCGGGGGCCCTGTGGCTGGGGCCGGGGGGTCTGTGGCTGGGGCCGGGGGGGCTGTGGCTGACCTGGCTGGTTGCTGGTTGCTGGGATGTGAAGAAGAGGGGTCGGCCCCTCTTTTTTGTAGTGTGGATTCCGGTCCCGTGCAGGCGGCGCCCGTCGACGTCATCGCGTCACGTAGTGACGTCGACGCGCCTCCGCGCACAGGACAGGGCCCCTTCTCCTCCTCCTCCTCCTCCTCCTCCTCCTGATACAGCGCCGGGCCCGGGCCCCGATCTCCCCGATCTCCACACTGAATAACTTTGCAGCTGTGCACATTATTTGCACGGCTGCGGCGGGCCCCCCTCCCGGCCGGGCCCTCGGACCACGTCCGAAGTGCCCGACCGGTCAGTCCGCCCCTGGACACAGGTTTATTTGATTTGGATACAGTGTGACAGATTTACGCACAGAAGCCGCAAAGTAAAAATGATTTTGGACAATATGGTGGAATTTGGAGGCAAAAACCCTGACTTTACTAACAAAATGGATCAATCTCTGATTTTAGCAAGACCGTATTCTGAATGGAAATACATTTACCTTGTGTTTTGGTCTCTCAGGATTGCTCACTGTGCCCTCATTTCAAATCCTGAGATCCAGTTCTAAATTTCAAAATAAATAGAAGCTAAACGTGATTGTCATCTAGCAGCCGAGCTGGGATCACATGAACTTCACGTGTTGTCTTGTTTAATATGAATCTGTGACTTTGATCATCCTAGCAGAATGAATCGCCTCAGTTAGCCCATTACAAAATCTCAGACTAGTTTTATTGTCTTCATGGCAATCTTATACAGACCTCATGCAGTATGCAATTCCTTGTTTGGGTTAGAATTTACTGCTTGCACTGGCAGACTGATTCTGGTAACTAATGCCCTTTCTAAATCACTGTTAGCGTTTACTGCTCCCACTGGAAGGCTATTCCAGGCATCTACTACTCTTTCTATATCACTGTTACTGCTCCCACTGGAAGGCTATTCCAGGTATCTACTACCCTTTCTATATCACTGTTACTGCTCCCACTGGAAGGCTATTCCAGGTATCTACTACCCTTTCTATATCACTGTTACCGCTCCCACTGGAAGGCTATTTCAGGTATCTACTACCCTTTCTATATCACTGTTACTGCTCCCACTGGAAGGCTATTCCAGGTATCTACTACCCTTTCTATATCACTGTTACTGCTCCCACTGGAAGGCTATTCCAGGTTTCTACTACCCTTTCTATATCACTGTTACTGCTCCCACTGGAAGGCTATTACAGGCATCTACTACCCTTTCTATATCACTGCTACCGCTCCCACTGGAAGGCTATTCCGGGTATCTACTACCCTTTCTATATCGCTGTTACTGCTCCCACTGGAAGGCTATTCCAGGTATCTACTACCCTTTCTATATCACTGTTTACCTTTACTGCTCCCACTGGAAGGTTATACATTGTATCTACTACCCTTTCTATAGCACTGTTACTGCTCCCACTGGAAGGCTATTCCCGGTATCTACCACCCTTTCTATATCACTGTTACTGCTCCCACTGGAAGGCTATTCCCGGTATCTACTACCCTTTCTATATCACTGTTACTGCTCCCACTGGAAGGCTATTCCCGGTATCTACTACCCTTTCTATATCACTGTTACTGCTCCCACTGGAAGGCTATTCCGGGTATCTGCTACCCTTTGTATATCACTGTTACTGCTCCCACTGGAAGGCTATTCCAAGCATCTACTACCCTTTCTATATCACTGTTACTGCTCCCACTGGAAGGCTATTCCCGGTATCTACTACCCTTTCTATATCACTGTTACTGCTCCCACTGGAAGGCTATTCCGGGTATCTGCTACCCTTTGTATATCACTGTTACTGCTCCCACTGGAAGGCTATTCCAGGCATCTACTACCCTTTCTATATCACTGCTACCGCTCCCACTGGAAGGCTATTCCGGGTATCTACTACCCTTTCTATATCACTGTTACTGCTCCCACTTGGAAGGCTATTCCTGGTATCTACTACCCTTTCTATATCGCTGTTACTGCTCCCACTGGAAGGCTATTCCAGGTATCTACTACCCTTTCTATATCACTGTTTACCTTTACTGCTCCCACTGGAAGGTTATACATTGTATCTACTACCCTTTCTATAGCACTGTTACTGCTCCCACTGGAAGGCTATTCCCGGTATCTACCACCCTTTCTATATCACTGTTACTGCTCCCACTGGAAGGCTATTCCCGGTATCTACTACCCTTTCTATATCACTGTTACTGCTCCCACTGGAAGGCTATTCCGGGTATCTGCTACCCTTTGTATATCACTGTTACTGCTCCCACTGGAAGGCTATTCCAAGCATCTACTACCCTTTCTATAGCACTGTTACTGCTCCCACTGGGAGGCTATTCCAGGTATCTACTACCCTTTCTATATCACTGTTACCGCTCCCACTTGAAGGCTATTCCAGGTATCTACTACCCTTTCTATATTGCTGTTACTGCTCCCACTGGAAGGCTATTCCAGGTATCTACTACCCTTTCTATATCACTGTTACTGCTCCCACTGGAAGGCTATTCCCGGTATCTACCACCCTTTCTATATCGCTGTTACTGCTCCCATTGGAAGGCTATTCCAGGTATCTACTACCCTTTCTATATCACTGTTAGCCTTTACTACTCCCACTGGAAGGCTATTCCAGGTATCTACTACCCTTTCTATATCACTGTTACTGCTCCCACTGGAAGGTTATACCTTGTATCTACTACCCTTTCTATATCACTGTTACTGCTCCCACTGGAAGGCTATTCCCGGTATCTACCACCCTTTCTATATCACTGTTACTGCTCCCACTGGAAGACTATTCCCGGTATCTACTACCCTTTCTATATCACTGTTACTGCTCCCACTGGAAGGCTATTCCCGGTATCTACTACCCTTTCTATATCACTGTTACTGCTCCCACTGGAAGGCTATTCCCGGTATCTACTACCCTTTCTCTATCACTGTTAGCCATTACTGCTCCCTTTGGATTGCATGATATAACTTAATGGGTAGCATTTATTTTTCCCCCATTGGTTACGTAGTGCTTGCTGATTAGCATTTGGTAAATCACATCCGGTGTGAATAACTGTTCAGCTGCTGAAAGCCTACAATCAGACCCTGGAAGTTGGCTAGACTACATTGCAAATGT